>NW_019416708.1:0-83036 GCF_000390285.2 Anoplophora glabripennis | reverse complement strand
AGTATTTCACGTCAACGTCGACTTCTATTTTCTTCCTCCCTCGTGTTTCCACTTTTTTCTTCTTTGGATTCACTTCTACACTATTTTTTATGGCACGATAAACAGTAGCAACGGATACTTTTGTCAACGAACTACACATATCAACAGCTTCACTTACACTTGTATTAGAATTTCGCGACCGAATTCCTTTATACACGTTTTTTACCATTATTAATTCCGCATCGCATAGGTTAGGGCGTTTATGAGCAACAGACCGTTTGCTACAACCGGCACTTTGATCCATTTTAATTATTATTCCTACGTTTTAAAACGTCCCGATTGTATTTTTTTAATTTATAAATTTACTATAGTCACGGAATATGCAAACCCTCGCGCGCGCTTATAGTTTGACGTTTCTAACTACGGCTAACTCGAATTCTACGTACGTCCGTTTACACCCACTAAAAAGAGCATTTCCCTATCTGTAATAAGTGCGATAGACAGAGATAGGAAATAAATCGCGTTCAGTGTAACTCAGTCTATGACTGTTATAGATCCTATCGATGTGCAAAGAGAGCGGCACATCATTTAACATAAGCAAATAATATTGAACCGTTATAAAAATCATTTTAAGTTTTATACACTTTACGGTAATAGTGTTTCTATATTATGTATGAATCACTATCTATATTTTCGGCCGTCGAGTATAGTTCTTAAAAAAAATCAATATATTTTCAAATATCGACTTCGGCAAGAGTTTTGGCTAAACATTCTTTAATTTACTCAATATAATTTTAGAAATTATATTAATTTAAAATCGAGATTTTAAATTAGTAGTTACATAGTTAGAACTCAGAAAATGAAACAAACATACGAACTCAGTATTAAAAATCAAATATTCAATTGTATTACTTCTTCTGTGGATACAAGGGGGCTTCTATAATGAAAGAGAACATAATATTTTGGAAAATGTATGGCATTGACATTCTGCAATTATTTTTAGAATTGTTAAACTAACAGCACGTTTTCCATAAATACTTAAAATGAGTCTATTATAGATAAATCACAGGAACAACACTGCCTTTCAAATTTTTTTTATGATTTTAGTGAACTCTTCGCAAATGAAAATTCTTCATTTCCCTTGTATGTTTTTTTTATTATTTTTATAAATACTTTATTTATTTTTTACTTATATTCCACTTCTTTTAATATTTCATATTTTGTTTCCCTTTCCTTTTAAACATTTTGCAGTAAATATAAGTACTTCTCTTATTTAGTAATTTCCATTGAATTATTGGAAAATGCATTACAGAAAAACAGTGTAGTGGGTAAAACAATCGATTCTTTTATATCTAAGAAAATTGTCTAATCGCAAGCGTTATTCGTCTTCTTAAGTCAGCGAGGTCGAGGGGTTTAGTTTTGTATACAATACTTTTGACATATCCCCATAAGATGAAGTCTAATGGTGTCAGATCAGGGGATCGTGCTGGCCATTCCATCGATCCCCGCCTCCCTATCCACCGATTTGGAAATATTCGGTTGAGGTACTGCCGGACATTGATTTGGTAATGATGCGGTGCTCCATCTTGCTAAAACCATGTCATATTCCGTGGAAGTTGTAGGTTTCCTGGATAAGGATATAAGTTGGTACGACATTATTTTGGAGCAGTGCTAAATAATTATCGCCATTTAAATTGCCATCAATGAAAAAGGGACCTATGATATGATCTCCAACAATTCCTGCCCAAACATTAACCTTTTCAGGGTATTGCGTATATTCTTCTGTAATCCAGTGAGGATTTTCATTAGTCCAATATCGACAATGTTGACGATTAGCATGACTGTGAAACTGTGAAGTGTAAAGGAGCACTCATCAGAAAACAAAACATGTTCTAATTGGATCACATTGTTATCTAACATTGCCATCATTTGTTCACAAAAATACGTTCTCCTATCAAAATCGTCTTCCATAATCTTCTGAGTTGGTTCCATTTTATATGGATGCGTTTTATTTTCTTTTAATATTCGAATAATCGATGAATGGCTAACATCGAACATTGGGACTGCTTTTCGACTAGAAGTATGTGGGTTTTTCCTCAAACTCAAGCGTAATATACAATTTGGCATCATCACTTATTGCATTGGCAGCTGCTTTTTTATCTGCCTGAGATGTCCAAGCTCGCCAAACTGCTCTATTTTACTAATTGTCCCTTGGGATATAGGCGGTAAATTTGGAAGTCTTTCATGAGCTAGCAACTTCCATTTGTGTTCGTGTGTAATCTCCATAACCAATCATCTGTAGAATTGTTATTTTGTACATTTCTGTCTATTTTCCAGTCCACTTTTTTTGTGGCGCCGTGTTATTAGTAGTTAAAAATTTATCACAGTGTAAACAAACAAAGGTACTACCAAAAAGATGGTGGCTTGATGTTGGTGAACAAGTCGAGTTTTGCCTCTATTGATTACTTACTGCAGTTATTAATTAATTAATCGATCACAATTTGACTGAAATAGATTAATGATACCACCAAAATTGAAATTCAAGAAATAACACTGATAAAATTCGAATAAAACAAATAATTTTCCAATTCTGTTTTAATTTGTTCATATTACAATTTTTTTTTTTTTTCAAATACCTCTCTATATTTTTACGATTGGGCTAAAACGGTGCATTCCAATATGTCAAAAGAACTTATCGTCCAGTCCGAGGCGGCACCTAGTGTATAATCCCGCAAAAACTCCGTTTGCAAGGCCACGAGGACCAACCTCAGAATTCCATTATTCTGCATGACCCATTTCAAAGCCAGAACTCTCATTGCGACCCTGCAATGTTTGTGTTCCCCGTCTTTGTTCATGGTGACGTTCATAGGAACTAAGATTTTGATATCCTCAGGTTTGATTTTTATTATCAGCCTTTGCGTTCTTGATAGCTTCGTCGAGATGTCGTCTTTGAGTCTGATAAGAGCCGATGTAGTTAAAAGTCCCTTTAACTGTTCAGGTTTATTTTCGTGGATGATTTCCGTGATTCTGCAAATGGCTTTGGTGGTTCCGAAAATGAAAGACCCTTCGGTGAAATCGGGGTCCCAAGTTTTCTGCAACAATTTAAACCGGAATTTGGTCTTCAGCCATCGCATAATGTGTGGGATGTAGATGAGGTCGGGTGTCCTGGGAACTTTCGTGTGTATACTTCTTGATAAGTCATAATTCAGTAAATGGTTGTTCTGGATACTGCTTCTAGATAAAGCCCTATTGAGACTTGCACTTGGATGTGAATCGAACGTTGCTAATATTGGGGATAAAGAATTATTTACCTTAAGTTTACTTAGGTTCAATATGCTTCTCATACATGTGGTGGAAATAATTCTTGAGTTCATTGCTTAATGGAATTGGTCACTTGAATTTTGTACATTTTCATCTTGTTTAGTGAAACATGACTGGAATTTGTGAAATGATTTTTTTTAGATGTTATAATGACATTTAATAAAAATTGTCACTTTCCTAACCCACTTTATCAAGGCCATAGCAATAAAATCGTCACAGAATCAGACATGACAAGTCGGTGTTATTCGTATTTTTTTTCTGGCAAAACCTTCTGTTTTTAGATAATATCCACTGGTCTAAGGATCCCATCTTAAGAGAAAGAAGTTATACTTTGCACATATAACTTATGCTCGTAACAATCGATGACCTTACGTATTATTATTTTTTTATATAAATGGTACATCTGAAAACTTTTGCACTAATAAAACTTTATTTTCAGGTGCTTTAAACTAAATATTCTAAAAATGTTATACTAATTAGTAGAAAAGTTTATATCAATTTCTCTATGCATATTGAGTTTAATTTGGACAAAAAACATAAAATTTTAGTTAATATCTAGAATACCGCCTGAAAAGTAGTATTTATACATGTAGCACTAAAACTGTAATGGATGCAATAATTATACATTTCCTCTGCATGTTTATAAATAAAATGAAATGAAAATGTCCCATCTGCCCGTGATTTAAGCGGAAATAGAATCTATCCGGTTAGACCTTCTCCAGCTTTAAGCTCCGGAAATTGCTGAAGTCCTATACGAAATCAGTTTATCTGTAATTGGTTTAAAGGTCCTTATCATTGACAGTAATATTTACAAATAGCATAGTTTATACATACAGGTTTGACCATATTTTATTTCCCATACTAAGTTAGTAAATTATATAAATATTTCACCAGTCTCCCCTAATAATTCTGACTCCGCCCCCATTTTGTATAACTTTATGCCATCGACATAAGGAAATAAAAAAACGCCATAAGAAGCCTGCGTTCTAAGCTGTCCTTGACTATTGGTTTATTGTCTCTGTCTTCCATTAGGAATTTGGGAACAACGTACGTTTGAGATACGTACATACGGAAGATAAAATACAAGACAATAATTACGTTTTTAATTTATTGCTATGTCATAAAGAGTATAAGCACAGACAAAATAGCTATCGCCACAGACCGCTCCTGGAATAGGCCAACAGTTTTAAATTTCCGAATTGCCGGTAGAGTACACCACCAGCAGAATTTTAGGAAGAATCAAATACAGCGGCCCGCATACCTAAGCGTATCCTAGCAACATATAAACAAGACTTTGGTAATGTTGCCAGGCGTACTTACGGATTTCTTTTGTACACTTTTTTATCAATATCTGTTTTTTGCGTTACTGTATTTACTTCAATGTATGATGTAGGTATTGATAAAAATGTTTTTAAAGAATCAACGAATATCTATGTATGTATCATATGATATTCTGCAGTGGTGTTACAATTAAGTTATTTAATCATAATTTCGTTAATTAGCTACCTACTATTTTCATTTTTTGGTATTGAAATACTGCAGAAAATATATTTCCAAATAAACAAAATTCGTAATAATATTTTAAACAGCTTGTAATATAATTTTTTTAATATTTGATGATGACGATAAATTTATTTAATATACAAGGTGGGTTATTAGTACGTCGCGGAATGTAGGTACAGGTTTTTTTTTTGTATTTTGACATCCACTTATAGGTTTAATAATTAAAGATAGAAAGAAACTTTAAATACAAATGTACGACTTTTCCTTTATTTCATTTGACATCAAAATTTACTGGCATAAAATATATATGTTTAAAATAAAAAAAATCATTAAAAAAAATTAAAATTCATCCTTATGAAAATAACAAACAACGCTTTTTATAACTAACCTTTACAACAACATAAGGAGAATAACTAAAAACGAAATAACATTAATATACCTACAATTTTTACAAATCAACATGCAAGTGATTGTGATGATACAGTTGAAAATATGTTTCAATTTACTATTAATTGCTTCAAAAACAAATTCAAAATTATCAAGCATTTCGTCCTGTATTTTTTTTCAATACTTGCAAATTTTCAGGTAAAAAAAATATGTCTAAAGGACTGACAATGAGATCGGGGCTGTTTTCTGGCCACCTAAGGTTTCTAATAATATTTTTTAGTGTTCGTTGACGGGATTCTTCCTCCAAAGTAAATTTGCCAATATTCCTGAAGAACTTTTGCACATTATTGTTATTTGGATAATACAGTTAATTATGTTTTATGTTTCGTCATCAGAATAACCCATTGTAATTTTTTTAAATTTTTTAAATTAAAATGGGTTATTCTAATAGTGATAAATCCCAGTATTTTTAAAAGAAGGTTCGTTTCTGTCGTTTTTGTCTGATTGTGTGCGAGAGAGATAGAGCTATAGTGTGCGATAGAGATAGAGTGACTCTGTCCTCATAGATAGCTTCTCTCTCTGCTTTCTTCAGGAGTCTCCCCAGCAATTTCAGGACACCTAGGGAGGGAGCGTGGGGTAGAGCGCGTGGCCTATTTAGCCTTCGTTATCTATCTATGATGTCACACAATATAAGAAGGGAAAAAAAACGATTTTTGCTCGGAAATGGCTCGAAATATAAACAAATTTCACAGTATTTGCTTAGACTCTAAGTATAAAAAAATCTCCCATGGTGAACAAATAAATCTCCCATGATGAACCAGTGAAAAACGACAAAACCCGCATGTCAAAAAAAAATCAGGAGCAATGGTGTGTGACATCATAGGATAAAAAAGTGTTTATAACGCGAAAACGGTGCGTTGAATCGAAAAAATAATTGAAAAATGTCAACCCCTCCCTCCCGGGTTTTGTATGTTCCTTCTACGTTGAATGCAAAAGGTCCGAAGTCCGTATGTCGAAAATAAATTTTGGAAACAAGAGGTATGTCGTGTTATAGTAAAAAGGCCGTATAACTCGGGAACAGTGAGTTAAATCGAAAAAATAATTGAAAAATTCTCCCCACACCCCTGGTTCTGTGTGTCAGTTCTGCGTTGAATGGAAAAGGTCCGNTATATTTTTACGATTGGGCTAAAACGGTGCATTCCAATATGTCAAAAGAACTTATCGTCCAGTCCGAGGCGGCACCTAGTGTATAATCCCGCAAAAACTCCGTTTGCAAGGCCACGAGGACCAACCTCAGAATTCCATTATTCTGCATGACCCATTTCAAAGCCAGAACTCTCATTGCGACCCTGCAATGTTTGTGTTCCCCGTCTTTGTTCATGGTGACGTTCATAGGAACTAAGATTTTGATATCCTCAGGTTTGATTTTTATTATCAGCCTTTGCGTTCTTGATAGCTTCGTCGAGATGTCGTCTTTGAGTCTGATAAGAGCCGATGTAGTTAAAAGTCCCTTTAACTGTTCAGGTTTATTTTCGTGGATGATTTCCGTGATTCTGCAAATGGCTTTGGTGGTTCCGAAAATGAAAGACCCTTCGGTGAAATCGGGGTCCCAAGTTTTCTGCAACAATTTAAACCGGAATTTGGTCTTCAGCCATCGCATAATGTGTGGGATGTAGATGAGGTCGGGTGTCCTGGGAACTTTCGTGTGTATACTTCTTGATAAGTCATAATTCAGTAAATGGTTGTTCTGGATACTGCTTCTAGATAAAGCCCTATTGAGACTTGCACTTGGATGTGAATCGAACGTTGCTAATATTGGGGATAAAGAATTATTTACCTTAAGTTTACTTAGGTTCAATATGCTTCTCATACATGTGGTGGAAATAATTCTTGAGTTCATTGCTTAATGGAATTGGTCACTTGAATTTTGTACATTTTCATCTTGTTTAGTGAAACATGACTGGAATTTGTGAAATGATTTTTTTTAGATGTTATAATGACATTTAATAAAAATTGTCACTTTCCTAACCCACTTTATCAAGGCCATAGCAATAAAATCGTCACAGAATCAGACATGACAAGTCGGTGTTATTCGTATTTTTTTTCTGGCAAAACCTTCTGTTTTTAGATAATATCCACTGGTCTAAGGATCCCATCTTAAGAGAAAGAAGTTATACTTTGCACATATAACTTATGCTCGTAACAATCGATGACCTTACGTATTATTATTTTTTTATATAAATGGTACATCTGAAAACTTTTGCACTAATAAAACTTTATTTTCAGGTGCTTTAAACTAAATATTCTAAAAATGTTATACTAATTAGTAGAAAAGTTTATATCAATTTCTCTATGCATATTGAGTTTAATTTGGACAAAAAACATAAAATTTTAGTTAATATCTAGAATACCGCCTGAAGTAGTATTTATACATGTAGCACTAAAACTGTAATGGATGCAATTATACATTTCCTCTGCATGTTTATAAATAAAATGAAATGAAAATGTCCCATCTGCCCGTGATTTAAGCGGAAATAGAATCTATCCGGTTAGACCTTCTCCAGCTTTAAGCTCCGGAAATTGCTGAAGTCCTATACGAAATCAGTTTATCTGTAATTGGTTTAAAGGTCCTTATCATTGACAGTAATATTTACAAATAGCATAGTTTATACATACAGGTTTGGTCATATTTTTATTTCCGATACTAAGTTAGTAAATTATATAAATATTTCACCAGTCTCCCCTAATAATTCTGACTCCGCCCCCATTTTGTATAACTTATGCGGTGGTCTGTGCTGTATGCCATCGATATAAGGGAATAAAAAAACGCCACAAGAAGCCTGCGGTTCTAAGCTCTCCTTGACTATTGGTTTATTGTCTCTGTCTTGCATTAGGAATTTGGGAACAACGTACGTTTGAGATACGTACATACGGAAGATAGAATACAGGACAATAATTACGTTTTTGATTTATTGCGATATCATAAAGAGTATAAGCCACGGCCTGGAATTGACAGCAGTGTTGCCATACGTACAGTAATTACCCTATTTGTACGATATTTTTTTACAAGAATGATAAGAGATTTTAGAGGTTAGAGGAACTTTATTACAAATTATTTATAACCTTTAGTAAAAACTAAAACGGTATTCTAAAATAAACTGAGTGGTAATTCTTAAGCAAAATAATAAATTATTTTCAAATGCTTATTAAATTAAAGCTTATTATTAATTAATAAGGTGTTCAAACAAACCACCTGCTTGAGCTTCACAATACCCTAATTTGTTCTGCACGACAATACCATTTAATAAAATTAATTTTTTGTTCGACACTGTACACCATTTTTATTTTGTAATATTCGCATCTACCTCTTACCAAAGGTTTGAGTGGAATAATAATAAAAATAAAACTAAACAAACAGCAAAGCGCTTTAGGTATGCGGTCGGTTCACAAAAAAATGCAACGGGGCACGTGCGCTCCCACAGCCAACCAGTTACGAGAGTCCGAGCCGCAGCCTTGATGATATATGTCATGTCCGACCCCTTCCACCCGAAGTTGATAGAGGAGATTTACTTAATCTATACGAAAGGATTACCTGGCCAGACCTGTATATACTGCATTACATAAAACTGCGAAAGACACAGTCGATAACATTTATTTCAAATTTACAGTAAATGCACCCGAAACCATTATAAGCCTGGACTATTTTTGAGTGTTGGCGGTCTTAGAATGTTATAGTCACCTATAGGAATCTAGGATAATTTTTTCAGTTTTTTCTGTATCATTTTTTTTTCTACCCTCACTAGTTCGATTGGAAAAAACACGAAAAAATTGAAAAACAGTTCTTACGCCCTATAAGCAGATGTATGGCTAATTTTTTTAGTCATTTACAACTTCGGTATAATCGTGTACAGAATACAGAGGAAACTATAAGAATTAAGGGGTGATTCCACTCATACAAAATTAATATTAGTTTCATGGAAACGTTATTTTAATGTTATATGAATAACCTCAATGTTTTTTAATATAAATTTTTGCCATTTTTTAAATTAATCAAAATGTAATTGAATATGATTGGTAGATTTTAATTCTTAAAACTGTATAAACACACTTTTGTTTTATGTTCAAATCCTGCAGATTTGCAAAATTTTAACTATTTTAAAAATGCCCCTAAATATTGAATGCTTTTTTTCAAGAACAGTTAATGTTATCGACTTGGAACAAAAGATTTTTTAATTATCTTTTCAACTCTTTGGAGTACCTAATTGAGTAAATTGAGTTTCTTCGTCGGAATCTTTGTTGTTAAGGGTCGAATCAGCCATTAACTTTTTTGCTCATTATTTTAATTTAAAGGACGAAAATAATGCATTAGTTGAGATTAATTGGTACTGACACATCAATCCGTAAGGCTACACAATGTTGAAAAAAATACATGAAAATGAACTTTCCAATTAGTAAATAAGTATTCCGCACTAGGTAAATCATGTTTGGCCTCGGATTTTTCCAGGAACAAATATAATATTTCGTGTCACAGAAAAAAATTAGAAAAAACTACATACAGTCCGTACAATATTTGTTGAAGACCCTTGCGTCACTTTCTTGGAATTAACCGCATTCGACACCCGATCTATAAAGCCATTAGCGGAAAATTTCAAGGCAGGCGCCTGACGCGGTAAATTGTTATAGTAGTTCCGATAACAGAACTTTATTGGCTCATTCTTTTGTTGGAATTCTATCTCAACAAATATTGTACGAATTGTATCTCCCTGCTTAAATTTGAATTTGACAACGTTTTTCAGGTCCAAAAACGCAGCTTTAAACAATAGACATGCATACTTCCTTTTGGTGGACAACGGAACAGTGGGAAAATATGGTGCAGAAATCATTCTACGAAGGAGACTAGAAAAGTACATATCAAAACAGAGATTATATCCATGTAAGTATTTACAGAGTTAAACAAGCATATACTAGTCTGTTATAATAACTTCAAAATACAGTTTTTATCAGCTTATAATTTTAATTTGAATGAAATACATCAACATCCATCTCTTAGTACTATCTTCGGTAAATAAGTTCCAATTCAATTAATTAATCAATAAAAATATTTATTGATTAATCCGATTAATTTATTTAGAATCTTGCAAAATATGTGTTTCTGACTATTTTCCTCCGAATAAGAGTATTTTTCATAAATAAGAAAATATTTATGCACATCCACAAATTGATACAAACCTTGTAAAAATTATACGTTGACAAATGTGCTAATATGACATAAACATATGTAAATATAATTTTAGTTACACAAAGTCCCATACCAATAGTGTGTTTGGTAATAGAAGGTGGCACAAACACAATTAGAGCCGTGTTAGAATATGTGACTGACGAACCTCCAGTTCCTGTAGTTGTCTGTGATGGCTCTGGTAGGGCAGCTGATCTCATCGCCTTCATGTGCAAGTACGCCTTTAAAATAATATTCATTAATCTTCTGTAATTTTTTGCTTCACTTACAGATATGATTGTACAGTACTTAAAACGATGAAAGAATACATCATCGCAACCATTCAAAGAGCATTTGAAGTAGCAGTGGAACTAGCGGATGGACTCTTTGCAGAACTGATGCAGTGCGTAGAAAATAAACATCTAGTAAGTTTTTTATTACATATCTGACATTTACATATATTTTGAAATGAGTATTTTTAATCGTAATGTCCGGTAGGTATATTTTTGAGGCTCAGTGGGCCTTTTTTACTTGTATCAACATCACGTTTAATTAGTAACGAATTAATTACACATCATTACAGGAGTATTAAATTATATTTATTACACACTTAATATTTCCTGAATTTAAATTGAAGTAACACTAAATTTTTATTGCATCAATTTCGGTGCTAGACAGAACCAAATCAAAAAAAAGGAGAATTTGTTGTTGTCAAAACTACATCAACAATGCATATTGAATTTTTATGATATCACTAAGCACAGAAAATAGTAAGGTAAGGATCAATATTTTTTATGTGATGCATATTGCATATTTACATTTTGGATTCAAACTTTGAAATCACCCTGTATATTTTGACCAAATTTTAGCATAGTGTGTTATAGATAAAGCTCCATGATTTTATGTTATAACCGTATTTTTGTTATTAATATCCAATACTACAAACCATTTAATTCTGCAAGAATTTTCCGTGCAGGTACTATAAAAGGTATCTAAAATTTAAATTTCGAGTGACTCATGCGATTATTAAACTATAATCCTATTTTTCTAAGATAATAAAAATTGGAAAAACTTATTGCATCATACACACTAAATAGTTCATTGCAAAATACTGATTTTAAACCATTTTGAAGAAAATGTTATTCATATTATATTTTTTATATTTTAGATAACAATTTTTAGAATAGCTGACAAATATGACCAAAAACCCCAAGAATTGGACCAAACAGTTTTAACAGCTTTATTTAAGTCTCAGCATCTCTCACCAACAGAACAACTGAGCCTAGCTCTAACATGGAACCGAGCAGATATAGCAAGATCAGAGATATTCGTTTATGGTCAAGAATGGCCCCAGGGAGCTTTAGAAGACGCGATGATAAAAGCTCTAGAACACGACAGATGTGACTTCGTAAAACTCCTTTTAGAGAATGGTGTGAGCATGCGAAAATTCTTAACAATACCAAGACTGGAAAATTTGTATAATAGTAAACAAGGGCCTACTAACACTTTACGTTACATATTAAGAGACGTAAGACCACATATCCCTCCTGGTTACGTTTATACTTTACACGATATTGGATTAGTAATTAACAAACTAATGGGTGGTGCATACAGGGCTTTTTATACAAGAAGGAAATTTCGACCTATTTATGCAAAGGTAATGAATAAAGGGCAAAGTATGGCTAATCAGTCAGCAAGGCAGTTTGGAGCTATGAGCCTATTAGCTGGTGCTCTTCCGGGAAATGCCAACCCCTGTTTGTTTGACTACCCCTTTAATGAGCTTTTGGTAAGAACCATTTGTCTTATTTATTCCTCATTTAGCACAGAATGATTGTTAAATGCATGCCAAGAATAAAGATAATTATTTACATTATTTTACTGAAAAATATTTCTATGGCAATAACTTAAAAGCTTACAAGTCAGTTTTTGAGTTATTATTTTTATAGCCTAAAAACTTTTACCATATTGGAATAAATCGAAAATAATTTTGAATATAAATAATATAATATAAATAGTTTTGAATACACAGTATATCTGGAAAAATAATTATTTGAAAAATTTGAAAATTTGGCAACTTATCAGTCAGTGGGGGGGACAACTACACAACTAAAATATTTTCAAGGTCATAGCACTTCCGATTGTACCAGAAATCGACGCCATCTTCGTTATTTTAAATGGAACACCCTATATGCTTTTGCTTTTTTTGATTCTACTTGAAATATTAAGTTCACTTTGTATAACAAACCTAGTTCCTAAAATTTATAGTTTATGAGATATTGACATTTTTATGAAAATTTTGGCAGATGTAAGGTTGTGCGGGATCCTTTGAATTTTATTCCAGCAATTAGATATCAATTTTAGATGAGATAATTGCAATTTTTACTTTTATTTTTCAATTTTCACATTTAGTACAGTCATTGAAGCTTTTCACCTACGAATTCTTTGAAAATGAACCGATCGACTTGAAATTTGGCAGATAGTTAGAGAAAAGGTCAATGAACATTAGTGACATAGCGCCGATTGACGCTTCCACCCTGTTGGGGGTTGACATTTTTTTCAAAAATAACGCTGAAAATCGATAGAGAATCAAATTTTGAGCAAAAGATATTCGACGAATTTTTTCGAGAAATCGATAGTTATTTAGTTATTCACGATTGAAAACTTTTAAGTGAAAAAAAAAAACACTTTTTCAAAGCATTTTTCGCGAATAACTCAAAACTACGCATTTTATTAAAAAAGTATAATGAACAAAAATGTAGCTTATAAATAAACAAAGAAAATCGTTTTTTAAAAAGTGTTGTACGTTCTATACAAAGCGAAATATGGTTAGTGGAAGTGGACTTGTTTTGGGGGGAATACTGGAATTGATGTATTCAACGTCAAATAATGGAAAAAGGATTAATTTTACATATATAACGCTCTAAGAGTTTTTTGTAGTACTTAAAAAGACCTTCAAAATGAGCACTTATAAAAGCTAATTAGAGCAAAATTTAAGGAATTATCGTCAAAAACAGATGGGTTGCTCATATTTTTTAAGGAAAAATGAGTAGTAAATGCTGTACCATCTCCATCAGAATTAAAATTAATCGTAGACCCTTTACAATTAGTATTTTTTAGTGTTTTTCATACAATCCTGAAGTTAGACCGGTTTAGAATGCATATTTTTTTAATAATGTACGGTAAAAATTCAAAACGTATTTTTCATTATTCAAAAAAAATTGCCTTATTTATATAATAACTCTGAAACTATGAAAGATATGTAAAAAATGATAGACAACAAAAATGTAGCTTTTTTTCAACAAATATTTTGCTTTTTTTATTCCTATAGCATAAAAAATAAAGGAGATATCGCTGCTTGAAGTATCCATTTTAGTGAAAAAACGACCTGTCTCGAGCCCTTCGATCGCTTCCCTTTAAAAAACGAAGAGCTTAAAAGGTTTTATATGCAAACGATCTTACAGCTCTTGAAATTATCTTTAAAATGCTTTTTTGCAGGATATTATAGCTTCAAAATTAACCGAGTTATGGTAAAAAAACCAATGACATTTTTTCGGAGCAAAATAGGCTTTCTCATTTTTATATATTGTATATTATATTATACAAGTAAAAAAATTTAGTGTGATTATTTATATGCAGCGTAGCAATTTTTTTTAAGATTGATTATATTTAAATATCGATTATAATAAAAATATTTTACATTAACATTGATAAAAGGGTAGTTTATAAGTTGGCAAAAGTAAAATATTCTTTCATAAACAATATAAGGGAATTTTTATTTTAAATTATTGCACAATTATAGCATTACAAGATTTAAAACGTAATTTTGTATAATTTTTTTAGCACAGGGGTGATTTGTAAGGGTTGAAAAGTTTTATGAGATACAAATTCTTTCATAAGCAATGAGGGAATTTTTATTTTAAATAATTGCACTGTTAAAGCATTCCAAGCTTTTTAAAAGTATCATTTTGTCAATACAGGGGTGGTTTTTAGGGGTTGAAAGGGAAAAATTATTTTATTAGCTATAAGGTAACTTTTATTTTAAATAATTGCACAATTTAATCATTCCAATTCATTCCAATTAAATCTTTAAAAAGTAATTTTTTATCATTATTTTTTGCATAGGGGTAGTTTTTAAGAGTTAAATAAAGGGTCAAAAAGATCAAATATATCATAAAACATGTTCGAGAACATGGAACATTATTTAATCTTTGTGCTTGAACAAGATTTTTATCAATGAAATGCTTAAAACTTAATTTTTTCAATATTTTTCACTTAGGGGCAGTTTTTACCCCTAAAAAATAAAAAGCGTCAATCGGGCTTATGTCACTTTTGAACTTGAGCCTAAGATGAGCCTTATTCTAAATTTTCATGCAAATCTATGCAGTTTCAAAGAATCAGAGGTTACAGCTAATTAACTTTATCAAGGGGTCTATGAGGAACAATCATTATTGACATTCAAACTATCAAAACAACGAATTGTTATATAAATTATTATTTGTAGTTTATAGTGTGTAGTAAAGTTTTAGTAATGAGAATTATTTTAATTTGTTTATTATTTAGGGCAAAAAAGTCAACTCTGGAAACTAAAATAAACTTTTTCCATACAACTGAATAAATTGAAAATAATTCTAAAATTGCTTGCTTGTGGAAAGAAATATACAAATGTTTCATCTCAGATACAATTTTGAATACAATGTAATCATTAAAAATGCAGAATGTCCAGTGGCATAGATATTTATCCTCTGCTAATTAAAAATTTCTACGTCAATGATTTTTTTATGATTTTTATCTACAATAAATTTCTTATGAAGTGAACAGTTTTATGGTTAGTTTCTATTTATTCAACGGAAAATTATAGAATGAAAGATATTTTACAATTAAGAATCGATTCATTAAATTTCAAAAATATTCAGTGATGTAGAAATTTTGGGATTCTTATAGTGATGTACAGTAGTACAGTACAGTTGTGTACAAATTCCAACATTTTTTATTACTATTTAGTTACTCACTAGCGCAAGTTTTATTAGTCTCCATCAAACAAGTTGCAAGATGTTTCTTTATAAATAATTTGAATGCTCTGAATCCTGAAAACCATCTGGAACTTAAGTTCATGAGAATTATATTCCTTAAAAGCCTTAAAATTCCTTATATTCCCTAAAACCTGTATAAAATAACCTAACAGTAATTTTTTTAAGATATGGGCAGTCCTCTTAAAAAGGCACAAAATGGCACTGCTGATGTGGCAACATGGAGAAGAAGCTTTGGCTAAAGCCCTTGTGGCATGTAAGCTTTACAAGGCTATGGCTCACGAAGCAGCGGAAGACGACATGGAAACTGAAGTTTACGAAGAATTGAGGGCATATGGAAAGGAATTTGAAAACATTGGTAAATAGCAATTTCCATTTCCATGTTTGTCACACTGATTTGTTTTCTACTTCGATTAGCGCTGGAAGTACTAGATTATTGTTACCGACAAGACGATGACCAAACGCAACAACTCCTGACTTGTGAGCTGCAAAACTGGTCTGGACAAACATGCCTCAGTCTCGCTGTGGCTGCAAACCATAGAGCTTTATTGGCCCATCCATGTTCGCAAATCATTCTAGCTGATTTATGGATGGGGGGTTTACGCACAAGGAAGAACACCAATATGAAAGTATGACGGTAAACAGCAGAAGTTTTATACTGATCACTATTATTCTTTTATTTACAGGTTATTATGGGACTCATTTTTATGCCATATATCTTAAAGTTAGAGTTCAAGTCTAAGGAAGAACTGCAGCTTATGCCTCAAACCACTGAGGAGCACATGGAATTAGAAAATGAGGACGATGATAAATCTGATTCAGAAAAGAACCCAGATGGTGAAGTAAGTTATTAATTTACGATATTCCTGATTTTAAATAAATAAAATAACAAATGCACTGCATCTGAATTGCCTAATTTATATTTTTGAATATTTTATAGCGCAAAGTGGTTCTAAAACAATATATTGAATTTTACCCAAAAGTAAGCAACATTTAAAAGAGTATACATAAAATTGCACTGAAACTGTAAAAACACTATTCTCAAAATATCTGCACATTTTCTACATTCATACAAATTCAGTACCTTATATGTAATCTTACCACCATTTCAAATATGTATTCACTTATTCACCTTCATTTTAATTTTAAAGTATTTGAAGTGACATTGCATTTACTATAATTGCACACTTTTCATTTAAATGTGAATACACTTTTTCAAACTCAAGCATGTAATGTAACATTTTTTCTCCTTAAACTACAGTTAGTAGTACAAATAAAACAGAATGACATTTCAATTTCAATTTTTGCAATTAAAATACCCAATATTAAAAATTTAAAGCATATGCAGAGATCAAATTTCTATATTTTATAAGTATAAATGAACGTTAAAAATTCAGTTTTAAAATATTTAAATTAATTTTGTTCCTGATTATTATTTTTTTACCTTTTCAATAATTTATAAATATAACTCCAGTAGTTGTTAATTAATCATGTTATTAACAATTTTCTTGATTTTTGCTTTTTATATAATCGTATTATTTTCCTTCTTTCTACTTTTTTATTTTTTCACTTCTGTCTAGTGCTTAGTTATAAATGGAATTGTATATATTAGTGCTTTGCTAATCTAGCATTATTTTGGCATCTTGTGTTTGGCTTTCTTTTCTTTTCAGGTATAAACTGTGCTGAACAAACTTCTTGAAAATATTTCATTAACATTATTTTTAGAAAATTTTTGAAGTAGATATTTTATTAAAATTTCTATTGTTATGAATTTTGTCTTTAATGATACTTTTTATTTTATAACTTTTTTTCTGCTGCTTTTATCCAATATCAGCATGAGCACAATTAGAAATAAAAAATTTAAACATAGCCTTCTTCCAAACAAAACAAAGCAATTAATAGAATTACCTTCCATTTTTTACAATAACTGACTTAAAATAGCTGGAGATGAACACAGGCTTATTTTACCAAAAATATGGATATCGTTCATTACTTTGTACTGGTCATTTTTTAAGGAATCATTTTGATACTGCAGTATAATTGGTATAATTGTTTTGTTTTTATCCGAAGCAGCTGTAGTTAAATGTTTTTTTCTTAATTATTATTAAGACTCACCCTGTACATTTTTTTTTAAATAAATTTTTTTTTTAAATAGTTCAACTTTTGCATGTTTGTATATTCAGATCACTAAACAATTATGTAATTATTAATTATTAACTGTGTTAATCAATGATAAACGTTAAGATATCCTAATATGGTTTGATATGTTATTCGTTCTAGAAGCGTACTAGAAGTTTGAGTATTCGGAGCAGATCTTCCAATCCACAAGGTGTAAAGGTAGCAAAAGCTTGACAAAGACATATACGTGTTGTCCAATTCCATTTCTTCACAAACTATTAACTTACAATACTATTATTCTCTGTTACTACACCTTGCCTTTAACACTATTGCATTTTATAGACTATCAGCTAATACACAACATGGAGAATAATTCTTGAATGTTTGGCCCTTCTTGAAATTCTTTAAATAGATTAACAAAAGGAATTAGTCGGTAATAGATAAAATTTTCACATGTATTTTTAATTAATTAACTGACTCTTTAATGGTTTATATTTAATCAAAATTTTAGGTGAAAAAACTAAAAATAGTGAACAATGACAACTGTAACAAAAATACTTTGCGAAAATAAATGATTAGTTAATAGTCTAAACTTCAATAAAGCTTTTGCTTTCTCTAGCTTCCATGTTATGTTTATATCTGCTATTGACAACTTTTTATGTGATTTTCTTACCTCGTAAAAGCCATATATGAAACAAATTTTCACATTTCTTCCATTTATAGGCACTTCTGACTGAGAATTTCATAACCCGAGACACCATCGTTCAAGAGAACGGAAAGGTCTTACCCGAGGTGGATGAAAGTAAATATCACATATTCTTCACCGACACATCATATATCGATAAAACTCCAAAGAACCGTGAACTAAGAATTAAAAAGAAGTTGTACGAATTTTACACCGCTCCCATCACCAAATTTTGGGCAAATGCTGTGAGTAATGAGACAACAGTTCAGATAAATTATGACATGTTTATTTTTTTTCAGATTGCTTATATAACATTTTTAGTAATATTCAGTTTCACAGTACTTGTCAAAATGGAGGCAATGCCTTCTTGGCAGGAGTGGATGGCTATAGCTTTTGTTTGCACGCTTGGTTGTGAAAAACTCCGTGAACTGTTTTCGTCCGAACCCGTAGGGTTGTCACAGAAACTGGCTGTGTGGTCTTGGAATATGTGGAATCCTTGTGATATGGCCGCGGTACTGACTTTTCTCATAGGAATGTCGCTTAGGTTAAGGGAAGACACACTGAGAATAGGCCGGGTAATATACTGCGTGAACAGTATTTATTGGTACCTTCGTATATTGAATATTTTAAGTGTAAATAAATATTTGGGTAAGGTTATATTTCTACAATAGACTTATTACTTGAGAACATCAAATTGACACTTTTGTAGGACCACTGGTAACAATGATGGGTAAAATGGTTAAAAACATGATATATTTCGTAGTTCTGTTGTTAATAGTACTGATGAGTTTTGGAGTGTCAAGACAGGCTATTTTGTCACCTGACAAGGAAGCTAGTTGGACTATAGTTAGAGATGTAAGTATTACAAATTAATTCTGTGTATCTATTACGTAAATTCACAGAAAAAATGGGCTACATTTCAAGGGTACCTTTTTATATTTTACTTCTTTAAAAAATATATGGGCCTTAAAAAAATAATTTTATTTAACTTATACAACTCTTATCTTTTAAGATATTTAAATGAAATTTGGGAAAGGAAAGGAGTGGTAAATATTTTATTTGCAGAAGAAAAATATACCTCTTATATTTCACTAAAATCTAGTTCCAGAAAAAATTTTATTTCAATTCTTTATTGCGGTTTTGGAGAGCCAAGTATTCTAGTAGGCCAATCAATAGAGCATTAAGTCAGTGATTTCGTGACAAAAATGCTAGTAGCAAACCGACTGTGCCATCATGTAAAAGACAGATATGTTTATACAGTGTGTTTGTAAATAATTGCGAAATATTTTAGGGAGTGGTTGCCGAAGATATTTTGTGAAAAAAGTTCATATAAACATAGGTTCGTTTCCAAGATACAGTGTTAAAATTTTAATTTTTTATTTTTATTAATTATTTCAGAGTTTTAAAGATATTGCCTCGAAATTTGAAAAACACTTTAGAGCAAGGGTCGGCAACTGGCGAACTGCGGTCCAGGTCCGGACCGCGGAAGGTAAAATACTGGACCGCCAAAAATTTTTTGAAAGTATAAATTACTCAAATAAATAATTTAAAAAATGTTTTTTACGTTTAAGTGCCAATCTTATCATTTTTTCTAGTATTTTACAATTGGATGAGTGTGTGAGTTCTTAATGATTAGTAAGCAGATTAAATTTGAGTCCAAATTAAAATAAAAAAATAAGAAATATGATTTTTTTTTCTGGACCTCGTTAAAAATTTTCAAAAGTATCCGGACCTCATCTAAAATTACTTGCCGACCCCTGCTTTAGAGGGATAAATGTGCATTTTTTGGGGTAATCCGAATATTTCTACTTGCACCAGTGGTGCCCATGCGAGAATGCCACGACCTTTTTTATTAAAAAAAATGGTACGCCACTGACTTTTTCCCGTTTTAATTTAGAAATCCGCCATCAATTATTCTGAATGAAATTGTTCTCCTCGATTTTTTCATAGGATGCACCGTTTTTGAGGAAAAAATAAAACATATTGTAGGTTTTGTTAAACTTTCAAATTCACGTTTGATGTCTAGATTTCGCGTAAATGTCAAAAAATGCAGGAACAAAACAAGGAATGTCCGCAAGTTCCACATCATTGTACTGGTATTATTAATAACAATATCCAAAATTTATATACCTATATATCCATTGCACCTCATCTCCCAACTTTCCCCGTTTTTGAGCATGTTTGGAGGAATTTTTCACCTATTTGGCATCAATTTATCGGCAAATTAGGATATATGTTTGGTAGTATTATACTTCTACTTTTAAAATCTGGTTGAAAAATTAAAATCGGGCCACCTTCAACGCATCCAGAAACATTGCAAAATAGTGCACCAAAAAATTCAAATTGCAATTGGGCCAAAACTAATGGTTCGACATTTAAAAATAAAAACGTTAAATTTTCCGATTTTTCCTTATTTTCTTCGTTTCTAATTATCCTAGCGGGTCGATCGACCTCTCGTTTTATTCATATTTCAATTCTCTACAAATTGTCTCTTTATAGCATTCAGATTGCTGCATTAGTTTAGGTTTTATAAGCAAAAAGCTTTAAAAAATGCGTTTTTTGCATAAAAATGTTAATAAAAAATCAATTAATGGTAAATTGGAGTAGAAAATATATAAGTTTATATCTAGAGACTGTCTTTTATATAATGGTACAGTCCATTTGCTACTAGTATTTTTGTCACAAACAAAATCTCTAATTACATTTACTCTTTAAATTCGCAACTACGTACATTAAAGTTTTTCACAATTTGAATTCAAAAATCTGCTCATACTGAAATACAGGAAACTTCACGAAAAGAAGAAAAAAATATTTAAAAGCACAAAGTTTCATATGAACGTGGATCATCTCTAATCGAATTTATAGAAAATTCAATTGCTGCGTCAAAATTCTGAGACTCTTCTTCTCATATCTCTACCACTGACTAGTTGATGTATTTACAAGTCAACTTAGTGAATTTTTACTTCTAATTAGATAAATCAGAGAATAAAGTTTCACCAATCTACATCAAAATCATCAATGGTGTTTTAGAAAATGTGACATGTTTTCTAGTTTTAACACTATATCTATGAATATGAACTGTTCTACAACCCACCTTCATATGAATCTTTTTTTTTAAATAATTTATTCTATTATTTGCAGGAGTTTCCAAATTAAAACCTGGATTTTTGGATCAGATTTGATCTAAATTGTATAAAAAAGGTTTAACACACTTACATTTTTCAAAAAAGCAAAGTTTAATTAATTTAGAAATACTCCAAGTAACTACCTACTTATATAGTTTTTCATCGCAGCTAGAATTAAAGAAATGAATACTCACTTTTAAATTTTTCGGATAATTATTCATATAACTGAAACGCGGCAACGTCGCATATTGAAGAAAGGTTAGTTTGCTCGCCCGCTGACAAAATTTTTAAATAAAACCTTTTTCGTTTCAGTGTCCTTTATTCGTTTAAAAGAACTAATAAAATAAATCAAACAATAAGGACGATTCCCGTAAAAATTTTTAAAATTGTATTTATTTATTTATTTATTTATTTATTTATTTATTTAGAAGTTACAATATCCAACGGGACAAAGTCCCAATTACAGGATAAGGTAAAACAGAAAACTTTAACTAAATTTTAAAAGAAAAAGATAAACTAACATTAGATATGAAAATATATAAATACTACATAAAATAGAGCAATTAAAATATAAAATATAAAATCCAGACAAAGAACTTAAGTATAAACAATAACAGACAAATAAAACAAATAAGCTAACATATACAAGAAAATTTTATCAAACGATTGTAATTCATCCACTATATTTAACACTAACCTAACCTAACCTTGTGCCCCGTAAATATCAGGTTCAATCAATCTCACTCTCACACACAGCTGCGCTCTGTATGACGTTGTCAGTTGTTGATACTCGTGCCTCAAATATGAGACTTGCTTGAAAGTTTTCTACTTAAACTTGGGATATAGCTACCTTAAGTTATTCTTAACAACTTTTATTCTTTAAGTCGGAAACTTTAATTTCTGTTTAAATTTTTTAGGGAAGTAATTTTAAGTAAGAAATAATTCATGTTCAGCTACCCAAACAAAAACCTTCCCTATATTATATTTCATTGAAATACCTTTAAAAAAGAGAGAGTTGTCTTAAACATATCAAATTTTTTTTTGAACTCCTGTAACTTTTTTAATGTAAAAATTGTACAAAGATAATTGAATCTAAATTGGTTTATTGTCACTCAGAAAACCTACTCCAATTGATATTGCTATGACTTAATTGTTTCTGAACACATGAGGTAATAACGATAAACTTTTAAAGTTTGAACTGACCGATGTTTAAGAGAAACTGACAGTTTATTATAAATATTTTGCTTTAATGCTTTAATTCAACATAAAGATATTTACTTAGAATAATGTACCTATATCATTTTTACAGCCAGCTGGAACTGTAAGACCTGAATCTTATTATACATAGTGTTTCTTTAAGTAAATGCATTTTGAGAGCAATTATCAGTTAAAAAATAAAGTTTCCTTTTTGTTACTAGAATTTAAATAGGCAGATTCACGTACTAAGGCATTAAAATGTCGAATAATCATTAGATGTTCATTAGATAGATAAACTTGTAAAATTTTAATTCCATCAAATTATTCTAGGTATTTTTGGAACCATACTTCATGTTGTATGGTGAAGTATATGCGGATAAAATAGATCCACCCTGTGGAGGAATAGGAGAAGAAGAATGTTTAACAGGCAGATGGATTTCACCTGTAATCATGTCCATCTATTTATTAGTTGCAAACATCCTACTCATCAACTTGTTAATAGCAGTGTTCAACAATATATTCAATGAAGTTAACGCCATTGCACATCAGGTTTGGATGTTCCAGAGATTCACCGTTGTAATGGAGTATGAACAAAAACCGATACTGCCACCTCCTTTTATAATCTTCTGTCACATTTTCTTGTTATTCAAGTACTTAAAGCGGAAAATGGAGGGCATAGAAGAAAGTTACGACAATGGTTTGAAATTATTCTTGGACAGGGACGAGATGGAACGGCTGTACGATTTTGAAGAAGACTGTGTCGAAGGATATTTTGCTGAACAAGAAAATAAATTACAACAATCGACAGAAGAAAGAATTAAAGTTACTACAGAAAGAATTGAACATCTCACTCAGGTAATTCACATCAAGAGATCGGTTCGATACTGTTATATTATATCGTTATTCAATTTTTTCAGAAAGTTGAAGATATCCATACGAAAGAAAACATGCAAACGACTGTTCTCCAAAATTTGGAAGTTCGTTGTCGTAAATTCACAGAACAGTTGCAGGATATGGCCACAGAACTTGATGAGATGCGTCAACAGTTTCAGAAACAACGCTTTGGTGTTATTGTACCGTCCACGTCCGCAACTGAAGGATTGCGTGAAAGATCAATAAGCGAACAGACTGAAGCTCCCTCTGAAGAAGAATCTGTTATTGGCCAGTTGATGGTGCTGCCAGCTAAAAGGAAGCCAATAGTTAGGTCTCTTACCGAAGTGAGGCCGGATGCTTATATTTTTGACAATGGGCAACATATCGAATATCGGTTTGATGAAGACGATGATACATGCGAAAGAGAACATTTAGACAGTATTTCTTTAAGCGGTACGTTTATTTTATTGAGTGGAATTGTCTATTTCTACAAAAATATATTGTAGGGAGCCGACAACATTTAGAATTTGTGCGACAGAGAACCAAAAGTACAGACTCCAAGACATCAAATGATAGTGATGATGTAACTGCAGATGACGTAGCAGGACTCAGTTTGGATATATTAAGAAACAGAGCTCTACAAAGGAGGAGGGACTCAACTGGAACTACTAGGAGAGGTTCAGAAAGCGGTGGAAACGGTAAGCATCACATGCATATTTCTCTTATTGAAATTGTAAAAATAACTTATACGTTAATATTGATTAAAATGATCTCTCTTCTATCTGATTGAGGCTATTGCTTATATACATTGAAATTTTTCTAGTTTATTTGATCTGCAAAATTAGTAGGCTAATTTGACTTTTTTTTAGAAAGACTTACTAGATTTATTGCCATATAATTTTCTTAAGGGGTAATGCCACTCTAGAGGTTGATTTTCAAGAATCTTCAAGGAAAAATCGATACAAGATATAGTGTCAAGTACAAAACCGCTTTATTGTTCATTTTTTTTGCGAGTATTGTGGATTTTTTCAAACGATTGGGATTCAAAATGGCTTCCGTAGGTGATAGGAAGCAACGAGACTCTTTTTCATAGGGCTATATGGCCGGGAAAGGTTTCCTGTTAACGGATGGTCTTGGAACAAAAACAAAATATTCGCAGTTATGTTATTGTGAAGCTCTGTACAAAATTTTAAGTCGATTCGTTGAAAATTTTGAGTTATGTTTCTGTCTAGTTAAAAAAAGAGTGGTTTCTCAAAAAATGCTTTTAAAGTTTTTGTTGCCATTCAGCATAACAAATTCGTTATATGTACCGGTATACCTTCAATCAGCGATGCCTGCATCATATAATTGACATCTTCCTCATCCTCTTCCTTTAGGCTTTATCTGAGACTCAATAATAGCTAACTATCGCATGTCTTTATAAGTTACTCCAGCAGCTCTCTGCAAGTGGTTGCACTCTACCTAGAAAAACTCGTGTTCCCGATTTTTCCCCCACCCAAAACTTTTTCCCTATATCCTTCACATAATATTGTTTAAACAATTTACCCAAAAATCGATTTTTTCAAAATTCTAGAGTGGCGTTACCCCTTAAAAATATTACCTTTAACAAAAACACTAAAATCACTATTGCCATTTTTGTTGTCTAACGCTTGTGTTTATGGTTTTTCTACTAGCATGTGAACTGCGGGCACCCTTTCTAACACCAAAAAGTATATCTTTATGTATCATTAGGAAATTGGGTATGTAGAGTGAATAAAATTATGTTTTTCGTTTATAAATGTATGTATAGTGTTAAAGAAGATGAACGGATGTTTTCAATCTGCCTGAGCATGTTCACAAGTCATTCATGAATTAGGTGTACTCCATCCTCATGATCGAAATAAATGTATAATCGTTCGTATTGTGTCCGATTGGTAATTCAGGCATTAAATATGCAAAAACTTCAAAAATTGTGAATAAAGATTCAGTACAAATTAGAATGAATATATTTGTAAATATCATAAATATAAAATCTAAGATATTTCAATACCAGTTCCAATTAATAGGTACATAAAAACAAATATAACTTGTGATACATGCCTAAATTTAAGCTTATATCACCACAGAAGTAGATATAGCGATGTATTCATAAAGGCTGTTTCTAAAATATGGTGCTAGACTGAGACAAGAAAAAAATTTCCCTTTGATGTTCAAGGGTTTCAAAAATGCTTGGTTACATGGTAATAAAATTTCACTACCAAAAACATATTTTTTTTTTGTAATTCTAAAATCAGATCCGACTAAAACTTGGCATAGGTCTTTAAATTATCAATTGCGGTAACCTTATGAAGAATCAATTTTTTCCTCATCCACAATTATGGATGTAGACAAAAATATACTTTTTTTATCTAAAAAATATTTGTAGCATTTCCAGTAATAATACATTTCTACGAAAGGTTATCTCAAGAGACACTAAAAATATTGTTTAATATTGATAATCTGAACTGTTTTTAAGAAAAATGTCAATAAACGTTCTTCTAAACCTTGATCCAGGTTCTGAAAACCAAAATAAGTATCATGGATTGCTTTTAAATTAAAATAAAAGTTGGAAAGAAAATTGGTGGCAGAATCATGGAACGGTTGTTACAACATATGGGCTCATTCCTTGATTTTATAAGTGTCTGTGTGAGGAAAAAAAACAATTTTAATACAACCAATAATTTAAATACCGTGCCAATTTAGATCTATTTCAATGTCCGTTTTGCCTATTTTAGAGTTATTTTAAAAAATGTTTGCAGGGTTGCAGCTTTATCACCCTATAATTTATTTAGTTAAAATTGTTGAACTCATATTCATAGGAAACTCTTTGCTAAAATATTTCCTGTCTTCACTTCAACTTTGTCGCCGTATTTCAGAAATACCCTGGTCGAATAGGATTTCAGAAAAAAATTATTAGATTTAGATGCAGATTTTGTTGAGCTTTTTAAGAACAACTAATGTAGTAATACCTGCTAAAGCTTAATTCAAGTACAAAAGTTGCTTTAATTCAGTCTACAATTTTTAGATTGGATTAGGTAGGTACATGTGTTTATAATTTCTAATATTTACAATTTTGTTGAAAACTACTCTAATAATTGACGCCTGCAGAATTATTTTTTATAGGCCCAGTTTAAAATAAAGGGGAATATGAATCCTTAGAATTAACAGATTAAAATATGCTATAAATTTACAAACTTGGAAGTCCATGGTACGACAAGACATAGAAAAATGTTATTAAATGAAACTTAAGCAGTATTGGGACTAACTCTGTAGATACAATCGATGTTATTCAATGTGGAGTCTGAATTATATGAATTTTTTGTTTATGTTTCACTTCTTGTTAGAAAAATTACCAATCTTTCTTACATTTCTAAGAAAAATATATTTACCTACTTACCTTTTTTCCTTAATTATTTTCCGCTCTGCTTGATAACACTGCTTGGCACGGGCAAAAATTTTACCCGCTTGCTCTCTACCTTCACTCAAATGTCTTCCTGTCTGCTCAAAAGCGTCAGTCAATGCTAAATTTACTATCCAAATAAAAAAAAATGTCTCTCAGGGGAGGAGCCTTCCTCACTCACCAATAAAGCGGCTTTACCTAAACGGCAATTTTCCCAAACTCAGTCAGAACCCGAGACCTCTGACCCTCCAGCAGCAGCTATTATTCCTTCGAGTACGGTATCTTTGGAGCGGAGCGTGACGTTTACTGAGCCTAAAATTAAAGTTATACCACCCACTAGCGTCACAGGTGGTAGTAGAGCTGGCTTACTTATGCACATGCATACAGAATACACCAGCATTACTGACGAACTGGAATCTGTGTGTGGATTATTAAGTCCACCGAGATCACCTGGGCTTTTGTCACCTCCTAGGCCCGAACAATCGCCACCAAGTAAGTCTAGATGTCGTCTAAATGTCGTACATACGAACCACACACATTATAACTCGGTTTTCTGAATGAGTGTTGCGAGAGGGTTTGAAAAACAAATCCAAATTAAAAAAAAATAATATGCAACGGTAATAATCCACTTATAATCAAATATTTTGAAGTTACAGGTTTATTAAAGTACAAGATGTTATGAAAAAGTTGATCGAGCTGTTACCATTGGGCGAAAAACGTTTCTTTATGCCATTTTTTATTAGCCCATTTTTTGAGATAGAGGGTGTCAATGCTACAATTGCAAAAAAATATATTTATTAATAAACTCTGTTGTTTTTTAAGACATCCTGTTAAACTTTATCACTCTTGTAAAATTTGAAGTTAAAGCTTTATTACGGAATATCACGACTTCCTTTACACAACATATAAAGGCTGTCTACTATAAGAGGGCCACTCCTATGTATCTCGCTTAATATACGACGCACGTCAAAAATCTTTGTATGTTTTTTTGTTCCACTTTTTGAGGCCTTTATGCTCGCAAAAACAAATTTGAGATCCATGGCCAACTTTGTGAGTAATCATAAAAAACCGCAAAAGTACCGAAAGTTTAGGGTCGTCTAACTTTTTTATTTTAAGAGATAGAGAAAACAATATCTTAGGAATCATTTGAACTACTTTTGTCCACACATTACCACTATTAATAGCTACTTTTTTGCACCCTTCTCGAATGCACGTGACAGTTGTGGTGATTTTAAGGTATCGTAAGGGTTTCCCCCCCAACTTTTACGCCACTGGAAAAATTGACATT
This sequence comes from Anoplophora glabripennis, assembly GCF_000390285.2. Lineage (NCBI taxonomy): Eukaryota > Metazoa > Arthropoda > Insecta > Coleoptera > Cerambycidae > Anoplophora > Anoplophora glabripennis. The sequence continues at coordinate 54,900 of NW_019416708.1, read as the reverse complement.
TGACAGCAAATTCTGAAGCGCCAATGAATTTTACATAAAAATGACTTTATGATCAAAAACAAACATTTTGCTAACGTTTTGAAAATCTTTTGTAATTCAAAAAATAGGTAGTAATAATTAACAATTTTAACGAAAACAATAATTTTAGAAACATAAAGAGGTTTATTAATAAAAATATTTTTAAAGTTTTAACCTTGACAACTTCTATCTTAAAAAAGACATTTAAATGAAAAATGTCATAAGGAAAGTGTGATTATTTTCCCCTAAAGAATGTGTAGTTAACGGCCTGACCTTTTTTTTTTGTAACATCCTGTATATGTTCTGCACGATCCCCTTTATGTTTGTTAACTAAACTCTAATTTAGCATTGCTTAAATTTGGGTACATAACTGTTTTTTTTAATGAGCAAAATATTACTAACACTGGTTTAAAACAAGGGAAACAAATTGGGTACAAAACTGAAAAAATATTTATTTTTGTAACTGGTAGAACAGAAAATATGTCAAAATATTGCACAATCTAACAAAAGACAACCAATGCACATAATTAAAGGTAAATTTATATAATTTTATTTTATGTTCATTCATATAAAAATAACTATTACTACTACATAGTTAGAAAAGTTGTGTAACCAGTTTAGTTTTCCTTTTCATGTTCTAAAATTTAACAATGAATATGATAAAGAAGACTGGTTGATTCAGTCTTCTGAGAAAATGAATATTTTCCAATACTACACAGATATGTCTTCAAACCATTTATAACATTTAATACAATTATTTATGCAGTAACTTATGCAGGCGGGAGAAAACGTAACCACTCAGACATGTCCAATCCTGAAATCGCAATCAACTTTGAAAAGGAGCACCTACGCAGTGCTGAGGAGTGCGATTACATGGTAATGGAAAATCTCATACAACGACGCTATGAAGAAGAAGAAGAAGATAACGATCCTCAACATGCCCAGAATCCAGCACTCCTTAGTGTAGTAACTGAAACTCGGGAATATCGAATTAATGCCTGGCCTATACGCAATGCTCTTCGGAGATCGAGTGCTGTTGAAGGTGAAGTACCGTCTGTACAGGGTCCATTATTAGGTAAAAACAAATTTATTATATAACTAAGGTCAGCAAGTAAATCATACATTCATGGTTTTATAATTTGTTTCCATACAAAATAAATTTATTTTCAGAAAATCTTAACACAACACATGAGAAAAAGAAACAAGTAAATAAATACAAAAAATCCTCTAGCTAAATAACTTAAGACATAGCTTATACAGGATGTCTGGAAAATACATGTACAACATTTGACCAGCGATTCCTTGGCTCAGAATAATCTTGTTTAGAATAATTTCTTGCGGGGCAGGCGGTGCGGGAGGGAAGCCTATGCTTATACACAGAAGTTTCGTTGTAGTACCAACCTTACATAAACTAATTTGAGCGAACTAAATATAATATATGCGAATGAAATTTATACAACACATATTAGCTCGCATATATATTTCGTGTTTAATGCACGGCAATTAACTTTTTATTTGAGTGTCTATTTGTTCATTAAGAACTTGTGAAACTATGGGTGAAATCTGGCAACATTGCACATCAGTATGGTGTGGTGGTAAAAGCTAAGTTGACAGTTAGCGCATAATAACCTAAACATGAATGAACATCCAAGATACAAAGGAAAAGTAATGACTGAACAGTAATATAAAATGCGTATGAAACAGAATGTGGATTGATGAGAAAAAAGTAAAATGTGCAAACCGAGAATCCATATGATAACTATCAAGAAGTTCAGTGTATGATAGTGAGACGTTGCCTCGTCAAATTGAAGATTATGACAGAACATCTATACTGTTCATTTTGCAAAGAGATCCTTTCAATTTTTGCTTCAAATTGCTATTATATTGCATTATATCACGAAAAATTTATTTAATATTAACTATTACCACATAAGTTTTCGACTGCAGTAATTTTAGTCTATAATCGAGCTATTCAAGTATAGCGCATCAGTCAAAGCGTTAAATACAGTGTACAGCCTTTCAATGGATCAGATGTTTGTTCAAATTTGTCAAAACATTATCTATTCATTCCATATCTCAATAATTTAGTAAAAATGTTTTAAAAATTGTTTTAAAATGTTTAGTAATATTTAATTCTTTAATTATAATTTTATTTTCCTGATCCTAACCATTTTTAAGAGGAGCGTTTGATTAAATTTTTTTCCCCATTCCCATAAGAGCCTGTGTATAAGAGCATCATTTTTAATATCATTTTTCAAAAGAACTACGTTGGCAATCGATCTGATATTTTTACACGAGGCAATTTACATATTTATTAACAGATTTCAATTGCTTTGAATTGCTTTTTCGGTATCGAACCTCCTTAAGTGCAAATAAGAAAAAGCAGCAGTTTTGTCAACTATAGTCATTAAAAATGTCAAGATTGTCTATTATGTCTTAAGGAGGTTTATCTGATTTGGAATTGATGAACAAATATTCATAAAAAAAATAATTAAGCTTATTAATAAGAAGAGAATCCTCAAAAAAAATTATGACTAGTTTGGATACCTGTGAGATGAGATATTAATCAAATAATTTTTCACGATTTAGTACGAAGTCTTATGAGAATGCAGACTTTTTTGGTCTTTCCACTTAGAATGCACAACAATTGACGAACAGTTTCTACAGCAACTTGTATAAATAGGAAACCGATATCTAAGGAACCGTATGACAGCTTGTAGAAATCGGTTAAGTACTTGTAAGATACATAATTTATAATAATTCTCCTTCAAACTGCTGTCATTGACTAACTTATCCTCCATATGCGTCGCGGTCTCGAGGTAACGTATTATTTGGAATTCGCAGGTGTCCAAACAGAATGATCGAACGGGAAAGAGCGCACGCCAAGACGAGCGCCAGCCAAGTGCAACGTTGCCAAATCTAAAGGCTTACTACTTTAGTCACTAGCGAATCTACAGAAACTTTCGTTAGACTTTAGACGTACCTCTGTACCCGATAAACCTCCTTAATATCCGCAATACAAAATTGTTATACATTATAAATAACTAAGAAACTTAATTTGAATGTAGAAATTCACATATGATAGATATGTCTGATTTTTCATGGATTATTCTGAGCTAAGGAATCTCTGGTTAAACAATTGACACATTGGTTTAAAACTTACTTGTCGTGAGTATAATTTATTTGTATACTGTTGTACACATAGCTTTTATGCCGTCAATGGTTCACTTGCAGACCTTAATTATGACTTAAAATGAAACTTTTGTTGGCACTGGCACCCAACACAAATTTATTAATTAAAAATTAACCCTAGATTCTAACAATTCATCCACTGATCGCCAAGATTCCACAGAATCCAGTGATAATCAGTCTGCCGTTACGCAACCACCTCTGCCACAACGACCTTCTATCGTCATCGATTCATCGCAACTACCAATTCAACAAGAAGTACTAACAAAGACCGATTCTAAGGGTAGTCTTCATATGCAGTCAGAGACCATGTGCTAGGCTAGCGCCAGTTTCTAGCAGATCATAGAGTACTGCAAGTTTACCAATGTGTAGGTGTTCTTTGAGGGATATACATCATGGAATTTTGTACCTCAAAAGGGCATACATAGTAAATAATGGCCTCGTATATCAAACGTGATTTTTTTTATTCAATTTATAATCTAGAAACTATACTTTATTACTATCTACTTTTTTAGCTGAAAAAATAATTGAGCAGTCAAAATGACATATCAGGATTCAGTGAACTTGCTTCTAAAAATGATTTACTTATTGTTAATAACTGTACTGGGTGGTCCACCAGAGAAGTAGGGACTTCCTCTGATATCTTTGAGACAGGAAAGATAAATGTTACATGGAACTTTTTTCATATTTCAATATTATGTTGCGAATACAATTGTGTATCAGATTATAACAGTATATAATCTATTAGTAGTAGATTATAGTGACGTAAGGTTTAACAGATCTATTTCTCACCATTGGACAACTCTATACATCAAATTCATGGACAAAGTCAGACAACTATTTTAGGTTTTTGTTATCTTGCTATAAATGGGAATGTTGGCTTTAAATTTACATTTTTTAATTTTGGCTGCTTGACAACTCTATTGTGTGACTAATGCTTTAAATAGATTGTTCCGTAAGAATGATGGTCAATACAAACATAATTTTTGAGTAGTTGGCGTGGTACTTGTAATACTTAGATGAATATGATGATGAATGATACGAAAAAATTAATTGTAATCTTGACTTGACTTTTTCGTTACATTATTCCAATTGCACTTATATTCACAAGATATATACCATTTGAAACGTTACCTATTTGTTTTTAGTGTCCAAATTTGAAAGACCAACATTAATTTTTAACGACAATTGCATAAATATAGGTATACACTCCTTCCCCATAAAATTTCCTAAATCTAAATAAAATAGTGTACTATAAATAAATTATTAAGCAAATACTTCTAATGGCTCTAAAAAGATTCAAAGTTACATTTGGCAATTTGAATGTATTGCTTCATTTTCTTCACTTTTGAAATATTTGAAGTCTTCCTTATGGACTTATACTCATTTGACAAGTACAAATATTCAAATCTATTGCGTACTATTTTTCCTCGTTAATTTATTATAACTATATCTATTTCTTCCTCTGCTCTAGCATGAAATTGTTAATTGAAGACCTTAGCAAATTTGTAACTATATTTTCGCTACCTGCCAATTATCAATTAAATGACTTAAAAAGTTGCTGGAAAAAAATTTGAATAATCATTCATGTAATAAAATTTCTACCCCTTCACCTCTTTAATAGGTGATTTTAAAACTTGCAGTATTCGTGATTTTCATCACTTTCATCCATATCATTTATATTTAATTTTATTGTTCCTATTTATTTCTTTAGTCAATTGTATATACATACCTATTTATACACTATTAAATAATTTGTCTGCTCTAATTTATATTTTAAAAAAAAATTCACTTCTAGATATTCTTACGTTGACATATTTTTTATTATCGATATATTTAAAAATCGCATATTCTATTTTGGTAATTATATGAATTTTAAATGAGATTGGTGTTTAAAATTAACCTAATACTGAAGTAATCTATAAATAGTTTTTATATTACATGTATGATTACAATAATCTTTTAATTACAATATGCACTATATTGATGTGATATTTGAAATTTTCAATATTTTGCAATTTTGTATGCCTTGTTTTGAATTTAGTATTAATACATTTGACAATATAGGCCCTCACTGTATTAAACATATTTAAAAAAACAGTTCCTGTTTCATACATTGAGGGGAAATACTTAGTGGAGCTTCTAAAATCGTAAATTCCTTAATTAAAAAATTTATGTTATATTATGCGTTCAAAATTCGTATACTGTTTAAATACTGTTTAAAATACCTTAAACATGTTGTTTTGAGTATGCAAGCGTGCACCAATAGATCATCAAAAATAACACAAATTTTTCCTATGGAAAATATAAATACACGAGACACATTTTTACGAAATACAATGCATTGCATTAAAATTCGGTACAACTAAGTTTTACTGTATCTTCTAGATGTCATTAGTTACAATTATTCTGTGACAGTTGAAGAACTTTTTTTTCGAGGTTATATTTCTGTATTTTATTTACATATAAATGTGACAATGTACAGTTTTATTCTATACAACAGAAATACTTTTGTTAAAAGTGAAAATGCATCATTTTCTAAAAAATAAAAGAAACAATTGACTGAGCCACAGTCAACCAAGTTGTATTCCCAAACATTGCTTTTTGGAACATTATGCCAAACTGTGAACTTAGGAAATTATTTCGTTAATAATTTTGCCCTGGTAAATAGAAAAATGAAATGTGAATAGAGAATAAAAACTCTGACAATGTTTATAGCTCCACATTGACAAAATATACTTGACAAAACTAACAACACTGATGTTTTAGCATTCTCAAAAACTTGTATTAAGTTTCATTGCAATATATTGCATTTTGTAAAAGATATCTAAAAAAAGACTGGTCAATAATCGTCTATAGCAGTTATCTTATTTATGTATTTATTTTTTGATATTCGATCAGCTCCTAAATTTTTTCAGCCCATCAAAATACCCTGTATATACATTTATGGTACAATATGTTTCAGCAAAATTCCTATTTATTACTAGAATTTGAGGTACACTATATGAAATTAACTAAAATATTTAGTGACTTTGGAAGCTCTACTAACAATCCTAATCAGAATTTAAATAGCAATTAAACTAATAAACTCCGTGTAAATATTAATGGGGAATACTCCAGAACGTTAAAAACAATCATGTTCCCAAGCCTTACCTTTTTTATGTTACAATGTATATATTGTAGCTCAAACGTAGTGCTCAAAAAATAGAAATTTTAGCAATATAATTTATTAATAATTAGAATGTAACGGCAATTTAACAATAATTAAATATTTGTAATTTGATCTATGTAACAGATGTAAATTCTGTAAAAGTAGTAGACATTCGTATTATGACATGTATGATATTTTTTCTATTTGCAAAATACTCCTATTGTGAAGGTCATTCTGAAAAATGCTGTTTTATAAAAAAAATGTAATTTAACTACAAAAACAAATAATTAAAAAAATATTTATTAACTGAACGATTCAACTCGATTATTTCCAGGTACAAAAATATGTGACTGAGTAACAGTAAACAATATTAGCAGTTTATATTTTATTAGTATTACTATACATATACTTAACTGAGACTTCAGAATGATCTTACAAAATCAGCTGCCATAAGCAAAACTGTACAAGGAAATTTTACAAAATTTTGAATTTACCAAGAAAATTAAGGTTACCGGTAACGATGCTTGTGAATAATGTATTATCAAAATAAAAATATAAGCATATCATTAAAACAGTATATCAAAAAGAAAAAAAATACCTCTAATTTGAAACAAACGGCCATATATAGATAATACAACATAATTTTAATATAATAATTAAATTTAAACTGTAGTAAATGTCTGATATTTGTTACCAAATTGTAAATGTATAGTTTTCTGGATTAATAAAATAAATACAAATGAAGCGGCCAGTTTTAATTTTAGTACCGTACGACTTTCCCAGATTTCCTCAAAAAAGTAAACAGTACATCTTAACTCCACTGCTACAACTCGGAAATAAACGTCTACCCCTCTGATGAAAACCGCTAAAGAACTAATAAATCAGAATACTGAAAACACCGTACTATTTTATTACCTGAGCCCGGCAAATTTTTATCACTGTAATTGTAAAAATATACAGGATTTTCTATTAGAAAAAGTATTACACAGATGTAATATTCATATTCAATAATATTCAAATATGCGACCATATCTTTTTGGGCTCCAAAGACAAGAAGTACAAAAAAAGTGTAACACTATCAGATTCTACATGTTATAAAACCCCTGTGTACCAAATTTAGTGATTTTCATATAACAGGGTTCTGAGATATAAAAAAAGACTATTTTCGATTTCAAAGGACTGTAACTCCAAAAGAGGGGGCCACTTGGCAAAAATAAATATAAAATATGGGTCCCACTTTATCTTAAGAATCTGTGACCAAATTTTGTTGCATTAATTTCAGGACACCCTGTATATAAAACAAATCTTTAGAAAAGTTTTATACGGATGGAAAAGGACAAACTAATAGACCAGGAAAAACAGTTGGGAAAAGACCATTTCGCGACTTTTTCTTTCGGCAAACTGAATTTATCATCATAGATGCTAAATATTATGTACAATAACATACAGTAGAACCTCGATAATCCGATCCCCTGTAATCCGAACGCTCGATAATCCGAACGCCGTTTAGGGAAAAATAAAAATAGTATGTAATCAGAATCGCTCTCTAACTGCTACAGTAAACAGAGCATCACCGTAGTAAACATTGCATCGTGTGTGTTGTTATTGTGCCTGTGTTGGTTTTTGCCTTCAGTCGCTCTCTAACTATTTTGTACCTTTAACAATACAACGTGCTCCTCATTTTATGGGAAATAGTATGTCAGTGTTCATTCTTTGCATGCTACTATGCCTGGAAAGCACTTTGTTTGGTAATCCGAACGATTCGATAGTCCGAACCACCCCCGGTCCCAATTAGTTCGGATTATCAAGGTTCTACTGTATTAGTTTCCACAGTCATAAAAATGAGCGGAAGATTGTTTACAGGGTGGTTAATTGTATAATTTTTATGAAAATTCACGTTTTTCACTTATAACTTTTTTCCTTTCATTTCTACGAGAAAACAGTAAAGTATTTTTTTTTCGTCTTCAAAAGACCTACAAAACTAGCCCTGGAGCATCAAACAATATTGATTAGATCAAAAGTTATAAACAGAAATAGTTTATTTATGAATTTTAATTAAACATTTATTAACTGCATTATTATTATCAGAACGGTTTGGCATCGCATTCTCTTATTCCTTATCACTGTCTAATAACTCACACGAAATCTGGAATCGGTAAGTTGAATAGTTTACAAGTTATGGCGTTATAAACAAATTAACTAATTATTAGTTTGGACAATCCCGAGCATCTTCCACAATCGTACTTTAAATTAAAAAAAAATCGTCAAGATTCGTTGAAAAACAACAGAGTTACAGACTGTCAAAGTTGACGGCCGATTGTATAAACAAATTAGGTTGGTAGCGGCAAAAATAAAATACAGACTGTCAAATATATTATTTTCAAGCGAATTTCGCTTTTTTAAAGGCAGGGCTATGAATATCATTTTCTACAGACTCGCTGTCGTTCGCTTTCCCCACCCTTCCGCCGTGCCACGGCTCGCCGAAAAATCAAGTGACTCTCTGACTTTTAACAATATTTCTTATGCACTTAACATACTTCCACAAATAAAATATTTGTATCTGGGAAAGTACTCAGGTTGCCGGTTATGACAGTATTTTTTTTTTCCCCTACCAACCTAATTTGTATAACAATAGACCGTCAAATTTGATAATCTGTAACTTCGTCATAAGCTTTTTGAATATGTAATAATATATAACTACATCACGCGCGTGCGTCGTAAACTTGTACTTACTTGTAAACTATTCAACTTACCGATTCCAGATTTCGTGTGTGTTATTAGTCAGTGATAAGGAATGAGAGGATGCGATGCCAAAACGTTCTGGTAATAATGCAGTTTATAAATATATAAATGTTTAATTCAAGTCATAAATAAACTTCTTCTATTTATAATTTTTTGTCTAACCAATACTTTTTGACGCTCGAGGGCTAGTTTTGTAGGTCTTTTGAAGACGAAAGAAAAAGTACTTTACTGTTTTCTCGTGGAAATGAACGGAAAAAACTTATAGGCGAAAAACGTGAATTTACGTAAAAATTATACAATTAACCACCCTGTAAACAATCTTCCCCCATTTTTATGACTGTGTAAACTAATATGTTATTGTACATAATATTTAGCATAGTGATAAATTCAGCTTGCCGAAAGAAAAAGTCGCGGCCAACTCTATATTTCCTGGCCTACTAAGTATATAAAAGTTACAGGAAATATACTATAAAAAAACTATTCATGCCATATAAAAAATATTTTTTTTATATAGTAAGGTGTAGATATCGTCGTTTATCTTGCAAATGGGAATAAGCGACAAAAAGAAAATCGACCAATGTCCCTTTCTGAATTAAGCCCTTAGGGTAATTAATATAGTACATAATTAATACTACAATATCCATCAACCACATTAATACTACAATATCCATCAATGCCACAATAAATTCACTTGTAATGAATTTTCTTTACATTGCTTTCCTGAAAAGTAACTCACATAGTACTTTTGGTGCTTACGCCCCTTTACGTTATCAGCGACGATATACCAGTATAACATTTAATATTATTTTCATAGAAATCTATCAACATGGCATATTATCCACTGCATTTAAAATAATCGTAATTCAATTATCTCTACTTTCTGGAATATGATTCTTTTAAATATCATCTGTAATTATAAGAAATAAGCCTAATGTATTAGACAAATGCATACATCCTACACTTACAGCACACTTTTTTAGCCATATCTCTCTTATTATTAGAGATAGACCACATCAAACTTTATATCACTGTAATCATAAAAACATTCTATCTACATAAGTAATAATTATATATACATGGTCTCCAATTAAAAAAAAAAAAGAATCATCTTGTATTTAAAGAAGTAGTAACAGTACTGGCATCAGATCCGTCATGCCATTGTTTCTGTGATCTGTGGTCATGCCCTGCTATCCTCGTGTGTCAAATTTGACATCAATCTGAGAATTGGACGTTACAGTAGATGGGGTATGAATTAAACAGAAAATACATAGCATTTAAAAAAGTTAAGTGGGAAACAGAAATATATTTAAAAATCGATGTTATTGACTTGTAACATACATCATTATATTTGTTTATGCATTTATAAGGTTATTACAATTTTACATGGTTTTTAAATACTTTTTATTACAATAAAAAGCTTAATTTCTTTTGTCAACAAGATTTTAAAAAGTACATATTAAAAATATTCCAGCCCTCCTATTTAAAAATAGACGTATATACATTAAGCACGATTGTAAACATTAAAAGAATACCAGAATAATTGCCTGAGAAAAATGGAGTCGTTATAAGTTGCCTGAAATTTGAATGTTAAAAAATGTAACTGTGTACAAATTTAAAATATACCAGCGAAGGAAATACTATTTTATGAAAGTAATATTTATGTAAATTTTTTGTGTTCCAGCCAATGTTATCAGTCATCTTTTGGATGTAATGGTATAACAAATTTTGGCCCAAAAGGTGACTTATATTTGATACCCACCTCGTTGAAAACATCAACAGGAAAGCCTAAATTGCACAAATACAACTTCCCATTATCAGATGAATGAGGCAAAGGTAATGCTGGTAACAACGAAAATTTAGGTGTAATACCTGGTATTCCTACCGTTGGGGGATCAACTGCTAACACTGGAGCCTTGTTCTTGTTTATCCAGTCGGACAATAAAGGGTAATGTTTAGGATTTTCCGTGTCCTCACAAAGTGCAGCTATTATTAAGTCTCCTACGTTTGGAAGATCGGTTACATTATTGAGAACTCTATTCTTAGTCAACATATATAGGGAAAGTTCCTTTTTGATTACTGGTGCATCCATAGAAACCGTAAAGACGATAGTTCGGACACCATGACTAGCCAGGTGTCTGGCAGCATTTATACCTGCTGCTCCTTGCCTGAAAATAAAAAAAAGAATCAATATTCCTTACATTTCAATGAAAGTAATACTTACTTATGCGGTCCACATAATATGACAACGGTAGGCCATTGGTGCGTATTATGTGGGTTCAACCTATGGCCCCCTCCCAACAACTGAATAGAAATTTCAGTAGTTGCTCTTCCTATGAGTTCTATTCGTCTCTCCCAAGTAAGTCCTACCCTTTCAGCAGCTTCCCACAGTTTTTTTCGTAAAGATCTCGATATACTGGGAATGATCAACCCATCGTCCGTCACATACTCACAGAAATCTTGTTTGGGAACAGTAATTTGTCTATAACTTGTAGGGAGGGTAGCAATAACATTTTCGTCATGTCTAAAAAAGTCATGTATTATAGGTACCCGCAGTAAATTGATTTTTTTATTAGAGAACTACATACTGCTATAAAATTGAAGAAAATAGTTTTAGGTACCTACTACATGTTTACCTGTATTTAGTAGGTTTTTTATCAGCCTGTTTTATGACATCTGGCTTTTGTGCATTAAGTTCATCCCAAAGAGCTTGTTTATTGAATAAGGCCAAATTTTTTTCAAAGTCAAAGTCTTTACTAATTTTATGATCTAGAGGAGATCCGAAACATTCCTCATCTTTCCAACCCTTCACCCATTTTCCTTTGTTCTTTTCCCTTCTGTTTGGAGTATTATTTTTATATGAATTAGAGCATCCATCATTTGAACTGCTTTTTACTTCAATATCAATAGGTTTTGATTTAACATGAGACACATTTGAACTATTAAATTTAATATTACTCGTATTCCCTGTTTCAGACATGCTCTGGCTTCTTCCTGCTCTTTTTGCAATTGGTTTTGCTATTGTTACGGTACTATGTTGTTCTACATTATCTGACTGTTTCTCTATCAGCTTTAAGTCGGCAATAGATTCAGCCCTAAAAAAAAATACTTAGATGTAGATACCAAGCACTTCATATTGAAAATTAAAACTTGACTACGATAGCAAACGTTTAACAGTACACACATACCTTATTTTTACTTCATTTTCCAGGCAAGGAAATCCATTGCAAAATGCTTTCATTAAAGTAATTTCTGTATTAGTTGCTGATAAAATTTCGCCTTGAAATGTTCCAAGATCATCTGTGCATTTAATCGACACCATGTATCCTATCCACTGTGCCATTTTTTTATAAATATTATGTACAGTAGTGTTTTGTATATGTGAAAATACTGTTACACTATTTCTTAATACAAATAAATTTCTTTTGGTGCTCAGTTAACTTGAAACGAAATATTGTACTATTATCGAGTTTCTTAATATACAAAATGTTAACATATATTTCAATTTCTAAATGCGATATATACACTTTTAAGCACAGAACACAGTATATAAATAATTTATTGTGTTTATTTTTGAATTCACAAACATATTTTGGAACTGCACATATAAATTATTTTTGGATCATTCGATCTTTCACAATCACAATTCACAACAACCAACAGCAACAAATCACATCACAAAACATAATATAGTACCACAGATGAACCACAGCCACAGACCACAGAATATCAGAAGAAACATAATAATCATGACATGAGATCTGATACTGATGAGCATGGAGACTAGATAGTCTCCATGCTGATGAGATTCATGAGATGAGAAGAACAATCTCAGATGCACTTCACGGTGCATTCCCTTGAATATAAAACAAGTACTTAAGAAGAAGAAGAAGAAGAAGAAACAAGTACTTAAGAAGCTGGCTAAATACCCTCTGGGTGAAGGCCAAAAAAAGAAGAAGAAGAAGAAGAGATGAGAAGAAAGGATTAGGGTCGCCGCCATTATTCCATGGCTAGAAATTGGCCTGAATGATTTGGGATCGAGGGGGATTATCCCTCTTTATCCTGCCTCATCTCGTGTAGGCCTGGACAGCCTTCGTAGGTGGGCCCCATCCGTCGTCTACCCCGACCGCAAATGCNCACATACTATTACCATATTTAAATTATTTTCGAAACTTTTTATTTACCATTTATAAAAACAAATTGTAATAATTATTGACTTGACTTCTAGTTTTTAGGTTAGTATACCTCCCCGCTCCCCAATATATCCATTAAACTCAATATAAATAAAATAAAATTTGTTATTTGCTTACTTCACTCGTATTTATGAAGCTACATTCATTTGGGTCATATGGAACACTAGCGCCACCCCAACTTCTGCCATTTCTTGGACAAATTTTGTCAATTTTCCCGTATGAGTTCGAGCTCCTTATCTAGTCTCCATGGTCTGTATCATAGATAAGAACCAGTAGTCTGTACTCAAAATACTAAAATCCCTAAAAACATATGTTTTCAAACTGTCAGCTGTCAGTTGCTGTCACTGTAAAATTGCACTGCTGTACTGTTGCTGTCATGTTACAATTTATGTGGTGGCGGTGTGTGGGAAGTTGTTGAATTAATTAAGAACAAAGTGTTTTATTTGACCATTACTTGACGTTTTATTATTTTGCTTTTGATAATTACCTTGTATTAGAAGTCCATCAAGTCATAAAAACTATATAGATATTGCTCTTAAACGATAGTTATTCCAGCCTATGGTAAAAAAAGTTGTTCACTGTGAATCAAGTTCTTGAATTGTTCAAATAAAACCAGCTACTGGTTCCGCCTCAGCAATTTACAATGGTTTTGGTAATTTCTCAAGAAACTTTTAACGATGCTGTTCGAGAAAATATTGAAGATTTAGGTTTAACTCCAGATGAAGCTTTAAAGGAAGCTGTAGTTCAGTTTGAATCACAGGTTTGTAATATCTATTTGCAGATAGAAATTATAATTATTAATCCTGATTATTATCTAAATAAGGTATTAAATGCAAAAATTGTAAACTTGGATCTGAGATCAGATGGTTCACTAACATTAATCAGTTTCCAAAAAATCATTTCAATATTTCAATGCAGATTTTTTTTTTTCAACCATTCACAAAACGTTTTCAATAAAATAGAACATGTACTATTATAAATATTGACTTAAAAAAAATATTTCAGAAGTGCTACAAATCTGACACATGTATATATTTATTTTAATTCCAGTGCCAGTGTTACATGAATATAGCAGTGTAGTGAAAATTAATTTTTAACTTGCCCATAAAAAAAATAAAATTTCCAAGAAAAAGTATTAGACAGACCCAAGAATTTAATAAAAAAAAAATTGATATATTTTAATTAACATTGAAAATTAAGTATTGGTTTAGTTTAAAATGAGATCAATTTTCTCAGGACTAGCTAAAATGAAATACTTGAGCAACTAGGCTACACTTTTTAGTAGGTATTACTAATTGTAACACAAACAAACAAATAATCAAAAAGCCGCTGAAAAATTTTGACGGTGACAGAGATTCATTTAATTTTAGGGTGTAGATTTAAGTTCTATTATAAAAGAACTCATGCTTGAACCAAAATCATCGGATGCCATTGAGGATAGAATTAAACAACTGAATAATTTAAATAAATCTAAAGCGCCTGCCAAGGAAATCCTAGAGATATTAGAAGCTTTAAAAGCAGAATGTGACAAGGGCATACAATATAGAGTAATAGCTGGTAAAACTTTCTTGTAATCCACCTTATATTATTACAATTACATATGGACTATTTTAGGACAACATGACGCATATCCGATTCTGTTAGATACTCTATTTAATTACAGTGGCAATGTTGAAGTTGAAAGAATTTCTATAAGAACACTCATATCTCTTATGACCAAGCAGCCTGATCTTTTAGATGACAGAGGTATTGAAGCCATTTTTTGTCATCTTGATAAAAATGAAGATTTAGAGGTAAAGAGACTTACTTTAAAATGGGCCAAGGAGTGCTGTGTTATGCATGAAAAGAATAGGTATATAGTAAGATAAGGTAAATTGAAATTCTTGTCTCTATGAAAATGAATTTTAGGCAAAATATCTTTGACGCCAACATTTTAGAGAAGATAAAGGAATTACTACACGAAGGTTCTCCAGACATATTGAAGGAAACGATGGGAGTTTGTAGGGCTTTGGTGCTTGATGATGATATCCGTGTGGAATTTGGTAAAGCTCATGAACATGCTCGCGTTATAGCAAGCGAATGCCTGTGTCTTCTTACAAATCTTCTTAATCGTAAGTATAGCGTTAGTAAAAGCAACTGTGGTGCATATGCCCTTCAGTTAACTGCATTTTTACAATATATGCTTACAATTTCATGAATATCGTTTTTTAACTTTAGGTTTTAGACATGATGAACAGCTAATTTGTGATCTGATGCAAACTTTTAGTGTATTACTTGTTAGAACAGAATTCTGCAAAAAGGTAGTTGATGCTGGAGGTCTAGATCTAATCAAAGAAGTTATTACAGCCTTTCCAAGTAGTCAAGTAAGTCTTTCTAAAGATTGTAATTGAATTAAATGATGAAACCTTTATTATCGTAGAAAGTCCATAGGCAGTGTTTCAAATTATTAAAATCTTTAGCAGGTAATGATGAATGTAAATACAAAATCATACAGAATGATTTGGCACCAATTATTGTTGCTGCATTAGACGCAAGCAAGGTATATTACATTTAACTGTTCCATTAAAAAATATACTAATTTGGAAATAGGCTTATCTCTAAACTTGCATACAACTTTTTAAAATTTTAATTTTTTTAAATATAAAATTTTAATAAGATATTTTTTTCTGTTTTATGATAGTTTTTAATGATTTTAGGGAAATGTTCAAACAGCGACGGCGGGACTGGCAGCTACAGCAGCTATCTGCTTACGAAGTCCAGACAACAGTACTGAACTTTTTAAAGCTAATGTACCTAATGTCATTGTGGAAATAATGAAATTGTATCCCAATGAAAAACTCGTGCAGGTGAGAAAAAGTAAAGAATTGAGATTTTTTTTTAATACTATTGTGATTTATCTGTTATACTTGAGGACGCCATTTCCACAAAGAGTGTTTTCTACAAATATACAAAGACAAAAGATTTTAAACATTTAATAATTAAACTAGCACTTATCGACTTGACTTTCTGCCAGTATCCGAGCACCACTCCATATCGGTGCATTGGATGATATTTTTTTTAGACTAGATATAGAAAAGTTAACTTGTACATATTGAGCTACCAGCAAATTTAGACGTCTCTAAAAAGGAATTGAATGACAAAATTAATTTTTTACTTTCTCGATGATTTGTCCTTTTCTCCTTTGCTCCCATAGAAAATTGGCAATTTTCCACAAGGAAATTTTTCAAAAGGAGAATTTACCTTAGAAAATGTAAAAAATCTCGACAAAAATACAGCTATTCATTAAAGGAATTACAGGAGTGTGCTACACGCCGCTCGAGTTTCTAGAGGCAGCAAGTCGGTCAATTTCGAAGAAGAGCATAAGAGCGAGTGTATTTAAATGAATGTAATAAATGGAAACCCATCCTTTTTAATGTATGATTACTGCAGTAAGGTGCTGAAGAGAGTAAAAGTGAATAAAACCGTTGGTGGATGTTTTCAACTAATCCTTCTGTACAGTGCTTGCTAATATACCTAGTCAAAATCATTGAAAAAAAAAAACTTGTGTTATGTAAAAGTTTATGTAATTATTTTAGAAAAAATTATTCTTATGTAAAATATTATTGTAGAAAACAGCAAGTTGGGCCATAAGAAATATGGTTTCTCGTAGTAAATACCAATGTGACAAGTTTCTAAGTTTGGGTCTAGAGGAATTGCTACAAAAAAATTTGAAGAAATTCAAAGAGATAGAATATGATACAAAAGCCGCCTTACGAGATTTAGGTTGCAAAGTCAAACTTAATGAGGAATGGACTGGGAAAGGTGGATTACTTAACACTGAAGCTACTACTCGCAAGAGTTAAAACGCTGGAAATTTAATATTTACTTATATTAATTTACTTATTTCGCTTTAACAACTTTTCATACCATTTTATAAAAATATATAAAAAAAATGTATTTAATTTTACATTAAATTATACTATTCTACTAAACGCAATATAGAATAATTTTTTTTTCCAGGAATAGTTATAACTCCAGTCTAGGTTTTTGATATACTAATGTAAATATGTTCACAGGGAATACATATGTCCCAACACAATAATAATAGTAATATTAAACAGCAATACTAAATATAAAAGTCAAGAAAATACGTAAAAGTAAAAACACTTACCTGACAAAATTTAAAACAGGATTTTAGTGTTGTACAAGTGTCCCGAAATTAATGCAACAAAATTTGGTCACAGATTCTTAAGACAAATTTAGGGGGCCCGTATTTTTGTTTTTTGCCAAGTGGCCCACTCTTCAGAGTTACAGTCCCCTGAAATCTACCCCTAAGAATAGTTTTTTTTGGACGAGATTCACTAAATTTGGTACACAGGGGTTTTATGATGTGTGGAATCTGACAGTGCTACGCTTTTTGGCGGGGAACCCCCTTAAGACACTTCTGTGGGCCCCTTGTCTGAAACCAAAAAAATTTAGTCGCAAATTTGAATTTCTTAAAAATTATTAGTTAGCTAGAAAGCCATTGAATTTAGAAACTTTTTTTTATCTTGATATTAATGGCTTTCTAGCGGACTAATAAGTTTTAACAAATTTAAATATGCGACCAAATTTTTTTGGCTCCAAAGACAAATAAGGGACCCACTAAAAATTGTTTTAAGGGGGTATGAATTGGTAGAATCTCCTAACTAGAACTTGTTATAAGATTTCCAAAATGAATTTTTCCAGACTGTTTTCTATTTTTTCTTTAATTGCAAAACGGACTGGACATATAATTTCAGCACTTTTGTGAAGTTTCTCATATTTCCTGACGAAATAAGAGTTTGATGTTGGATTAAGTTTTCAGAAAAATTTTATAACAAAAAAGCAAAAACCTTGTGTTTAATTTTAATAATTATTTTGTGACTGATTTATTATTTCAGAATGCAGTGCAGTATATTTTTCCATTTTTGTCCATAAAATTTTTTTAATGCAAATTTGAGTTATAAAATAAAAAACAGAAATTATAGAAAAGTACTGCGTACACCACTGAATTTTATGCAGAGAACCAGATAAAATGCCTCTGCAAAATTCAGATATTCCCACAAATAAAATTTGACATAACGAAAAACCAAAAATTTAAATTCGTAGTATCAATGAAGCAATAAATCCTGTTTTATTTTTCATAGAGCCACCTTTATATGTCGCTTATTTAAAATTAAAAAGTTTTAACAGTTTAATATGAAATAATTACCTGCAGTGTGATTGTTCCGATATAACTAAATTTGACTTTAAATGAAAAGAACAGTGGACTTTTTATAAAACTATTAACTTCACCAGCACACTTTATCTACCTGTCTGCCCCTGATATATTCAAAGGACCCCGCACTTTTCTCATGGGAAGTGGCTTTCGGCCAATTTTTTTGAAACTTCGCAGATTAATAGTTCTTAACATGTAGATCAAAAGTCTCAATGGGTACAAAGCCCCAAATCCACCCCTTCCCCCGGGAGTAGCGGGAAGTTTACTTGTCGTTTTATGAAAAAAAGTCAAATAAAAGTTTTTTATTTCAATGAAATCTAAAAAAACCCAATGATTTAGCTTTAAAACGCCACCAAAGTTTAACACAGAGTATTACGTATGATAGCTATAGATATACACATGTGTTAAGTTTAACAGCGTTTTCCAGCTTTTTCGAAAAAAACAAAAACTAGATTCTGTCAAAATAAATAACACTTGAAATATTTTTTCATAAAATGACAAACTTTCTACAGCTATATAAACAATTAAATTGTTAATAACAATTTTCCTGACCCGATTTCGTAAAATTGAGTTGCAGATTCGAATTCAGCGTGAAAAAATATGTGCAAATATACGTGCAAAAAATACGTGCTATAAAACTATAAAATACGGTAATGTGGAAAATCCGTAGGCTGATTTGTGGGGGGCGGGGTCAAGTGGGGTAGTTTGATAGTCAAAAATGTGGTTGTTTGGAGTTGTTGGGTTGATTAAAAAAATAAAAGTATATTACGTAATAAGTGTTGTAAAAAGCATTTTACGCATGAATGGAAAAGTTACGGACGACACCGCGTAGCGGCGAGTGCGTAATTCTATGAATGTGTAATTGCAATACACCACGTATTACGTACTATACTTTACCTACGACCACTACTATAAATACTTAAAAACAGACCATCTGCGATCAATGTAAGATTCCCCCTTCAATACAATACTGCTTGTATTAACCGTAGCTAGGTGGTTGCTAGGAAAACTGTACGATTTTTTTACCGTACATAATAGGAATCTTACATTGATCGCAGACGGTGTGTTTTTAAGTATTTACAGTAGTGGTCGTAGGTAAATTATTTTACATGCAGAAATCGGTTAAAGCCCTCCGCTACTTGGAGGCAGTTTTTGGGGGGGATGGGGTGGATTTAGGGTTGTGCCCATTGAGACTTCATCTACATGTTATGAACTATCAACCTGCGAAGTTTCAAAAAAATTGGCCGAAAGCCATTTCCCATAAGAAGAGTGCGGGGTCCTTTACTCAAAATATTCACAACAAATAATGCATGACAAAAAATTAAGACAAAATGATAGAATAAAATAAAATTAAATGACTAAATAATACTCTCCATTTCAGTTAACCAGCTTCCTTTTTGCCTTATAAACTTTTCTTAACAGTGCCTCCACAACAACCCATTGCCATCAGGTCTGGAGATCTTGGACACTGTTATTGAACCGAGCCTATCCATTTTTATAGAAAAGATCAATTATTAATGTTGTTATGTTATCGCATTTTGTTCTTTGACTTGACGTGAATATTGATATTTGTAACTATTACTTAGTTTATGAGATGATGGGCTTATAATATCTAGTATATCGTCACATACAAAATTATGTATTCCGAGACATGCGTGAGCCGCTACCTCAGAAAGTACGTTTATGTTACGTATATACATAATATACTTTATTGTGCGATGAATCGATGATATGTAATTAATTCCTATCAGTTGCTGTTTATGGTGGTATATTCTAGACATCTAGACAATTTAATTTGTTGCTTTTTTAATAACTGATGTCCTGTGGTTTGATAGCCCTAGTAATAATATTAACGTGAGAAAATATTAGATGCAAAAAAAATGTTCTAAGTCAAAAAGAAAACAAATTACGAAAGGAAAAGTTTGTCTAATTTTGACATCATCCCCCCCCCCTCAACTTTTAGTTAGTAAAATTAGGTACTTTTAAAAATTCATATTTTTAAAAAAGTTCTATACTTATAATGTTAGCATCGGATGTGCTAATAATTATTTTATACTAAAATATCACAATGCTGCTGTTTCAAATAACCAAGATAAGTGAAAAATGAAACATACTGTAAATTGCGATGTGGTTTTCACCACCGATTTTTTCTCAAAAGTCGAGCCTGGGACGACATAGCATTTAAATTGACCTTATTTATACATTTGGTGAATACGCTGGGGATAAATTATAACAATAATAAACCCTTATGTATTGTTTATTTTTGTTTGAGATTTAACAGTTGTTTTTTCTTTCTACACATGGCATTTCATCAGAAGCTGTTATATATGGATCATTATCAGTTCTTAAACCAAACGAGTATCCTTGTTTCTTAGGTAATTTTGGCATGTAAATGGGTCCGGGTGAGGCGCTAGCACTTGTGGGAGGGAAGACACGTGGGGAGATTGTATAATTAGGTAACTTATTTTTATAGAGATCTGTTTCAATTCCACTATACTTAGCAGGTCCAGGTGATTTTTCTGAGGAAATTTGGTTGTGTCTGTAGGACCTGAAAAAAATAATTCATGTTATGAAAGAAAAAACTCATTAAAAAAATGAGAACAAAAAGTAGAGTAGTTAAATTCACTCATTAATTTTGACTGTGGTGACTTAAACTATTAATTTAAGTTGGTATAAACTTACTTACTTTCTGTAGTTAGATACTTACATACTATACGCAGCATTTGCATATTTGTCTGGAACCTTGGGACCTAGCGTTGAAGGCACCTCGTATTGATTCGGTCCTGGGGTCTGGTATTTCTTTAGAGGTGGATATCTAAAGGACATAGAATACATTGGAGGCCTTTGTTCCATCATTCTTGGTCCCTTTTCAGGCTGATAAGTTCCAGGCCCGGGTGCTTGGAAAGTACCTAAAATATTAATATTTTGTTTTATGGGCTTTTTTATGTAATTTATAATGAAAGAATTATTTTTTTTTACATGCTTTTGTAAAAACAACGTTAAGGGGGTAAATAAAAAATATGTATATTAACTTATTGCTTTCGGTCTGGATTTCATGGAATAGGCAGGGGGGCTAGCTTTCCCATATGAAGTCATATTCTTAACATCGTAACATGGACCCGGTCCAAAGGGTTTCTTTCCAAAGGGTAATTTCTGCCCCATAGAATACTGAGGATTTCTGTACTTTGATATATCATGATCTCTGAATCCGATTAGAGGTGGCAGTACATATTTACCTGGTCCAGGCCCTAAAAAAAAGAAAAAATGTTAGGAATACATAAATAATTTATTATTAATATGTTACCAATAGTTTTTCTGGGCATTTTTTATATGTAGTACTTAAAATTTATTAATGAAAGAATTGAAAATATGAGATAATATTGTAGGTGGTGTAGGTATGTTTTTATGCCAAAATGACTGCACAAACCTCAAACAATTTTTCTGTGACAAACTCATCATTAGTAATCATTGGCATCTAGATGTGCATTTTTAAGTTCACAGATTATAGAAGATAATTAAGTTATTGTGCACTTATAACTTTATTTTTTTCCCAAATATTTGAAGTCAGATACTAACAGACTATCTTTTCTTAATATACGAGTATGTATTATACAATAATCTCACAAAATTTGTAGGTATAATTGGTTTTTAAACTTATAAATATTTTGAATTTAAGCTATATACTTAGTGAGCGAGAAAAACAGTAGGTCCCCTCCATCTGTATTTTCTTAAGAAAGAAAGGTACCTACAAAATTTAGAAACTAAATTGGAATTGATATGATTAAATTGAAAGGATAAGCCTGCCCTTTGCATTTTATAAGAAATTAAAGTGGGGTTGCGAAATATTGTTTAAGAAACGCAAATTTCAAGTAAAAACATTTGTATTTTTTAAATAAAAATTATTTCTTGCTTCAATGCTTCAATTCACCATTTGCAATTTGTGATGTTATTGAAGTTCCTCCACTCCATTCATCTGTGTTCATCCGACAAGGTTACTATATTATTTTTATTTATTAAAATCTGTTTTTTTACTTGAAATTTTTTTCATTACATGTTTTGAAAGCTACATAAAGTAATACAGTGTTGTGGGCACATAGGTATGTGGTTGTGCGAAGTCTTGTGTGAAATGTCTGTTATAATTTTGAAAAAAAAATTATTCCAAAAGTATATAGGTTCTACCTCACAGAAATAACTTCAGATTCGTGTTCAGCACTCTCGAAAATACGGGTGAGAGAAAATTTTTGTGACGATTTGGACATTTTACTATTGTAAATAATTACCTAAATTAATCCTTTATGGCATGCCGCTTGTCGGTAATTCTTAATTCTGTGGACGCCTATGACTCCCTGTAATGCAAGTAGGTCAAAGTAATAATTACTGATAGTAGATCAAAAGTAATAGGGTAATGACCTCGACGTGATTTCTGTTCTAGTTCCCTTCCTTTCTCTCCATATTTTGATACTTAACCTCAATTCAAAATTTTCAATATTCGATTTGGATCCGTAGACTGTCTTCTAGTAATCTAATATCGTTAGTACAACACCATCAGCAAATAAAATATACAAAAATGGAATCTCTCAACCCAGAGGAAGTTTTAAAGTTTTTAGATTTGGTGAATAATCTTAAACATAGCTCCAGAAGGGGATGGGAGCTATGTAAAATAAATAATCACGAGAAAATAGCAGGTCACATGTATTCAATGGCTATGATGACATTTCTATTAGGAAACAATTCTAAACTAGATAGATTTAAATGTATGCAATTAGCATTAGTACACGACTTAGCAGAATCTATAGTTGGTGATATAACTCCACATGACAACATTCCCGAAGACAAGAAACATGCCATGGAAGATGAAGCAATGAAAGAATTAACCACACATTTAGGAAGCGAAATAGGATCTTTAATTTACAATTTGTACAAAGAATATGAGGCTAAAGAAACTCCAGAAGCGAAGTTCGTGAAAGATTTGGACAGATTTGATATGTTATTCACTGCTTCACATTACGAACACAGAGATAAAGAACCACGAAAATTGCAAGAATTCTTCGATGCTACAGAAGGTAAATTTCAGCATCCTTATGTTCGTAAACTAGTATTGGCATTGGAACAGAGAAGAAAGACTCAAAATGATTTAGAAGTAAGAACAGAATCGAATAGCACATAGGTAGTTTAAATATATATATTATTTAAATGAATTAATATATTTCTTATTAAAATTAAAGTATTTTATTTTAAAAAATTGTAAGTGCATTTAGAAGGAAGACTTTCTTGCAAAATATGTTGAATATTCTGAATTATCTTAATGACAATATTCATTTAGTTTATAGAGCAAGATAATTTCATTTGGATCATTTTTCAAATGAGTTTCAAAAGGTTTAAAGGTTAAAAAAAAGCATTTAATAAAATGATGTATTCACTTTTACGTGATGATACAATGGCCTATAAAAAGGCTACTATTACAATAATTATTAATAAACAATCTATATTAAAATATATTTCATCCTTTACATATGAAGCATATGTAGCACAAAAGGCAAAAGGTACTGGATAAATAATATATACACATAATATATTAATTTAAATTATACATTTTATATTAATTAAATACCTATAACATTAAACAAAGCTGGAATGTTAAAAATGAAATGTTACAGAATAAACAATATATTGTCTAAATTTAGTAAAATTCCTAAATATCCTCACTTAAATAAGAACACTTGGACCAGAACGTTCTGAGAAATTAACAAATATATACAAATTAATTTTATAAAAATATATTTTATTGTAAGTACCACGATAAAAATGTATTTTTTTTACTTCCCTTTATACTACTGACCGCAATTGTACAAACTGTTAAAAAGCAGCCTCACAAGACTCGCAAAGACAGTATGTCGACTTCATTGAATTATACAGCTAATAATTGTCAAAACACCAATTTAAATTTTTCGATTAGCGGTAATATTTTACGGTAAGAGAAATATAACATCTACAATTAGAAAACAGCAAATATTACAAATATGATCCGAATAAGTTTTATACATATTACGATAAAATAGATGCATTTACTTTTACTGTAAAGTTTTTGTTACATAATTACATAGTTCGACAATCACTCTCTTTCAAAAAAACCTCTGTTGCCCTTATTTATAAACCACCGTAAACAGGGGCGACATGATTTTTACAGAGCGTCGCTATCCAGTATTATATTGTCTAACTATATAAGTATTGATTTTTAACACATCCATTTAGACTAGCAAAATTCAGTGAAAAATAAGATGGCAATTTAAAAAATGTTTAACTGAAATTTAACGTATAATAAAAGGTTTGCCTTTCTTATTAGGTACATTAAAATTAATAAACAAAAAGGATTAAATTTTATTTTACAGAAAAGTTTCCAGAAGCACATCAAGAGATTTTATTTGCATGCGAATATATCTTATATTGCTTCTTTCCAAACAATATAATATACCTTTTTCAACAAGTATGTATATTTTATATACTCCCAGAAATTTTACGAGCGGTAAAATTCTTGTAGATATTAACAATAATATTCCTTAGCACTATAAAAAGTGGACTACAGTAAAAGTTTTAAAACATGTATATTATTTACAAAGTATACAGAATAAAAATAACAACTTACAGAGATATAAAATATATAATATGCTATTGAATAGATTTTAAAGAAGCTAAAATTCTTAAGTAATGGACAGATTTTTATGAAAATTCCTTAACGTGAGGATTACTCGTAATACTAGTCAACACCAGCAAATCCTTGCGAACCTTCGATTGCCTTTACTAGCTTGTCCTTTAAATGCTGATAACTCTCATAAGGTGGTAAGTCGAGGCGATTAAAGCTGCAATAAACACAAAGATAATTAAAATGTTTAATTCCGTTTATACAATTGGACTGTTGAATGATGAACAAGAATTACATTAAAAATATCAAATATTCTATATGGTTTAAAATGGCATAAGAGGAAAAATGGTTTCACAACTGTTGATGATGATAATGATGATGTGTCAACTAGTAGCGGACACAGTGGCAAGATCAATTAACAATTAACTGAGAAACATAGCCACTAAGAACCACTAGCCACTAAGAGCCATTTCTATACCACTGAATATTTTCCAAACTGGATAAGCACATTTAATTTGTAACGTTATTTCTAAGAAAAAAGGTACCATTTTCCAGTTATTACTCTTAAATTTAAAAAGATAAAAATAACTCCAAAAGTAATATTTTACAAAAAAAAAGATAAATTTTTCAAAAATCAAACATTTTTTCAAAATACAATTTTATATGTGACGTAATTACCAAATGTTTAAGAAATTGTTGAGTATATTATGTGGCATTTAAAATTGTATTTCATATAAAAAAAATTAAACATTATGAAACAAACAGTTTATTTTTAATTTACTAAGTGATAAAGCTTATTTTAAATTAAAAAAAGACGACTCAAAAATGGGTCACTTTTTCTTTCCTTTCAAAACATTAAAAAATGAATGAAATGAATTTATACAACTTCCAAAATGTTCAGTAACATTGAAATTCTATGGCATAAGGTCCACAGGTTTGTATATCAATTTTGTTGAATATTTTCAGAAATACTTGAATATACTTCAACCAACGATATTGCGGGAAAAAGCTACTCTGCGGACTGATGATATTGTTTTCCACAATAGGGGTTTACAAAAATTCACTTCAAATACTCAGATTGTTTATAATTTTCGTTATTTTAAAGAAAGAGAATCGTATATCTAGATCGCTATGAGATAATTTTCATAAACCCCTAATTAGTTTATTAGTTTAATTCACCTACAGAAACACTAGTCGAGTTTTCATGGTACCTACAGATTAGCAGTGGCCGCTCGTGACATTGAGAATAGGTGAAGCATATTCATTGATTGACCAAAAAGAAAAAAAAAGTGCCGCAGGCGAAAATTTTCAAGGTCAAACGGCTTTAAATGAATTTGGAAATTTTTAGTTGCATTTGCCACGTTCGTGAGAAGGATTTTCATTTAGATTTTATAAAAAATAGAAATATTAGTTCGGCTTGTGAACTTCTCGAACATTAACGTACACCGTACATATATGTTCTAAAGAAGCTTTGTGATTACGACGGCCTAGCGTGACTTTGCCAAAATTGTTAAATCCCCCCTTATTCCACACACCCGACTTTACACCCATAATTAAACACGGCATACAGGAAAGTTTTTTTAAATAAACACTTCCACACAATCACTTATACTCTCAATACCATTCATTCCCAAACTTCCGAACGTACACATTGTCTTTTGACTTCCCCTTTTTTCTATATCAATAGAATAAGGCACAGGTTTCTCGCAATTTAAAAAAATCCTGTTTGTCCTCAATTTTCTATCTGGAAAATGGCTTTTCCAATAAAATACATACTGAATCATACCTAGAAAACATTTCTACAATTATTACACAAAACAAATATTAACTAAGAACAATTATAATCGTGCACTGGGCGATAGTCCAGTCATTCTGTCCAAAAATAAGGCGAAGAACCCGCAATAATTACCCTAGAGAAAAAACAAAAGTATTAAATTGTTCGTACGAATATCCTCTACAAGTTTGATAATATAAATTTTTTCGATAAGTATTAAGAAAAAAGAGAAAACCCCGAAAAACCAGATCGAATCTTTGAATTTTTTAACTATTTTGTTCGATATCTCAACATGTAACAATAATAGGTGAAAAGTTTGTAGGACCTAAATTGTAGATCGTCGAAAGAGGAACAAAAAACAATGAAACAACAATTCTGTATCTCGACGGGGAACCGAGTTATAGCAAAAACAAAAATTCACCCCTTTTTCCAAGATGGCGGAAAATGCACTAGGAAATCTTGGTCTCAAATCTCAAGTTAAGCTTTTCTATGCACCCTCCACAACATATAAAAAATTTGACTTT
Organism: Anoplophora glabripennis; assembly: GCF_000390285.2. Classification (NCBI taxonomy): domain Eukaryota; kingdom Metazoa; phylum Arthropoda; class Insecta; order Coleoptera; family Cerambycidae; genus Anoplophora; species Anoplophora glabripennis. Next base: position 27,454 of record NW_019416708.1, on the reverse strand, counting down.
CCCGGTTCACTTTCTTTTCCAAATGTACAAAATGACTGGACTACGACACGTATCGTATAAACCAGGGGTCGGCAAGTAATTTTAGGTGGGGTCCCGACACTTTTGAAATTTTTTAACGATGTCTTGAAAAAAATTCATATTTCTTCCTAATTTTTTTATTTTCATTTGCACTCAAGTTTAATCTGTTTACTAACCATTAAGAACTCAAATCAGTCACAATTGTAAAATACTAGAAAAAATGATAAGGGTGGCATTCAAACGTAAAAAAATATTTTTTAAATAATTTGAGTAATTTATATCTTCAAAAAATTTTTGGCGGTCCAGTATTTTCCTTCCGCGGTCCGGATCTGGACCGTGGTCCGCCAGTTGCCGACCCTTGGTATAAACTGTTTAAAGGCAGGCGATGGGCAATGACAATGCTGCTTCATTATCTGCGTCACTCATTCCCCCACGTTGGCCGCCTCGTTGCCATGACAACCGCCGTAAATAACGCTTTGAAGAGAAGTGGAATTCAGACTGTTTCGATCTGCATCACTTGCGTATATTAAACGTTGTACGGTACGAGGTTAATGTTTGCACTCAACGAAGGCAATGTTAAAAATAAGTTTAAATTGCACAATCAAACGGAAATTTTAGGTGACCTGACAAGCCGCCACTGCATATTAGTAAGTCACTTTTATATAAGAAAAATAAACACAATATTGCCACAATGTAGTTAGGTATAATATAAGACTGATGAAACTTTCATAGCACCTACACATTAACAGGTCACTCTCTGCCAGTAGGCAATGAGTACCAATGAAATTTAAGATATGAAATCTCTACTTTATAGGTACAGAAACTTCAGTACAGAACCTGCAACTTGGAAACCAATTGCTTTAGGAGTTTAGTTCATTGAGATTTTTTGGTACAAAATGACCTCTCTCCTGAAGTTACGACATGAACTCAGAAATAATAAAATAACTTACCAAGTATGGGCTCTGGGATAATTATCAGGGGTGCCCCATTTTTCGATAGTAAATAGCTGTGGTCCATTGCTCCCGTATAACTCTTTAAAACCGTTCATGGGAACTCTTGAAGTGCCAGTTACAAACTGCAGCAGTCTGGCTCTCATTTCATTGCTGAATGATAAAACAACCTGAAATTAAATATAATTATAAAACTATTTGACGAACAGTTATTTAAAAAGTATTATTTAATTTAATATAGAAAAACTTACCCTCCAAAACCACTGAACGATAATGTGATTCGCATGATAATCTCCTTTGTACAAAGTGTTCCCTTTCCAATCTTTTACGTCGATATGTTGAATACCACACATTAACAGTTCTAGTTCATTCTCGTCGAATATTTTAACTAAATTTAAAGGTATTAGATCACTGAAACCGTCTAAGAAGGCATTCATTTGTTCTTGCACTCGCCCGACAAAGCGCCACTGTATTATACATCTAAAAAAAATTATAGGTAACAATCATTACTACAAAAAACATTCATACAATTTTTTTTTGACTAAGTGGTACTTACTTTATATACTCATCCTTGTTTGTGTTATCAAGCGGTACATCGGCTCCCCCTTCTATCAGTTCGTGAACAGATGTATGCCCAAATGACTCCTCATCCACAGAGAATGTTAAACCCAGATCAGAGGGATCATTTTCCTTGATCCACAGAAGAGATTTATAATATTCCGAATCAACCGATTCCATGTCTTTTAAATCGATTGACTTCGACAGCATCATTTTATAGAAAGGTCTGATGAAAAACGCTAAAACGATAATAAAGTTGAAAATTATATATCTATTACAGTGAGGTATATAATCTGGAATTATTAAAAAAAAAATTAGAAATTTTGATGTAAGTTACAGAATTTATTCATTTTTTTTATGATTTCAATTATTAACCTCAATTAATACAGACAGTTAATCTATAGTTTTGTTTTATATTATATTACCGTCTAATAATTTTCCATGATAAACTGCCATCCCTGCTACTCTCCCTATGAATTTAAAATAACTTAGATGCTCTTCATTGCATACTCCAGAAAATGGATTTATTTGTAATGTGTAATTATCCCTAAAAATAATAAACTCAAATAAAACTAGTGATAGTAGTCACATCAAAAATAACCAGTCAGTGTACATAAATGACTGGTTACATAAAAAAATTACCCTGGAATTTTTAAAATGGCATTTTAAAATGGCAAAAGTAAAACTTCCCGTAAATAGTTTTTTGTTATTCGTAATTCGACATCTTCGGAGTTGAGGAAAAATATGATAGAGCTTTGACATGATGAGTGTTTGATGCAATATAGCATAAGTTGCGCCATCTACTGAAAAATTTCTCAAAATTAATTCACCCACGACGAATACAATTTACAAGTCTGCGCTAGCGTTATTGTACAACATGTAACAGAATATCAAAATAAACATCCATGTAAAAAAATCTAAAGCTTTTCTACTTCTACTGCAAAATCTATGCATAAAAAAAATAATAGTCCACCGCCGATATGTCTGCCTTCACTTAATTTTCATTTTCATAAAGTTCCATATAACTATAATTTTCTTGAAAACGATTAAGTTTAGATCCCAGATTATCCATTTTTTTTTATTTCAGTATATACTATCACATATTAAGTTTTTACTTCATTTATCCAGCAGCTCAGTGCGGGTCACGAGAGGAAGCTGCAGTTTTTGATAGTATTCCAAAAGTTTTCATCATATAATTAATATTATTTAAGAAATTTTCATACAAATCTATTGCATATGCAATTAGGTACCTACTAAGGGAGGTCTCGAGTACGTAAATATACGATTTTTAAATATTCACTATTTTTCGCGCCCTCCGAATTCGCATTACAGTCGCTGGCAGCTTTCTCAAGCCTCCAGCCTTTACCAGTATTCTATACGCTGCGTGACGTTGAAATGATGCCACGATATCTATATTCGAGCTTAACCAGTCAAGCACGGAGGCTTGTTGCCACCTTCCATCTCTTTTTAACAACCGAATCTTTCAGTATAATCCTTCTATACCACCTCGGCGATCGCAGTTGTATGTTGCAATGTTGCATTTCATAATAAAAACATTGGTAGTTTGTGTGTACGCGAGTTTTTGTTTTTAACTGGTGTTTAAGTGAAGTTTTTCTTAAGAATTTTTGTGAGACGATCATAATTAATTAGTAAAACAATCAATTACATTTTACTCTGGTACGTACTTAACTTTATTAAAACAAAATGAGTGCGGAAAACGAACATAACCTCAACAACTTCTTTAATTGCATTGACATTGTAGATTATGTATTATTAAAAGGATTTAGTACTCTCAGTTATGATGAAACACTCATAATTAAACAGAAATCGAGACCAACACCTTATTTGCCGTCTATAGTTGCAGTGGATGAAAAACAAAATAGGGGATTTATCGATAATAATTATAGAAAAAATGACTGATTAACTGCATCAACTATTAGAAATATTATACTGTTGGCAATGTTTATTTTTCACTAATGATAATTTATCGGTTTGGGACAGGGTGGGTTTTAACAATTTAAAAAATTTTGCGAGAGGCCTCCAATGACACGAAAAATCGCGAGAACATATTTCATCGCGTATTAAATTTGATATGTTTCAAAGAAAAGAAAGATCATGTAATTTTGAAAGAACTGATATTCATTGTAAATAATTTTTTTGTGAAATTTTAGATACTGTTATAGTTCAAACTGAAATTAGATTTTCTGACTTAAATAGTTTGCAATGCTTCGATTTAGTAAATTCGGATAATTTTACATTGTTCTCCAAGTTATTTCCGAATGACTTAATGGACAGTTTAATAAAACAATATCCGATACTTGATAGCGTGTTATTGTGGAATGAACTTTGCGTATTGTACTCCGACCGACAAGTTTTAGGCAGTTCAACATCATCTAAAGAAATGCTAAGTTTTATTTGGAATAATAAAATAATAAATTGTCTACCTCAGACATATAAACTTTTTTCTTTAGTGTCAACAATTTCCATAACATCAGCTTCTGCAGAACGCTCATTTTCAGTACTTAAACGTATAAAGACTTTTGCTAGAAATACGATAGCTCAAGATCGTCTCTCAAATATATCTGTTGTTTCCATAGAAAAACGGTATTTCTCATAACTGGAAGAAAATAATTCATTTTATGACGAAGTTATTGATCATTTTGGATCAGAAAATCGCAGATTGCTATTGCTATATAAAAATATTTAATTTGTAATATGTAATTTATTTGCCAAAAATTTGAATTTCTTTTAGTTTTTGTACTCATTGCTAATTTACAAAAAATGAGTATTATTTAATGTTTTATACAAAATAAGAATGTTTACTTTACGTTAATTACGTGGGATAATAGAGCTACTGGCGAACAACACACTCAAAAAATATGGCGCGCCTATTGCACTACCTCAAGGGTGGTGAGGAAATGTGCCCGTTTGATTACACCGCGACGGTTTAAAGTTTTTCATTTCAAACCTCCTCTGCCAAATACCACGAGCCGCCACTGCTGCAGCCATACTGTATATTTAAATAAAATAAAAACATACAATGCAAACACAAATGAAAAAAGAATAATATTAATTGATACCAAAATTAATTTCACTTACATTGCTGAATATTCAAACAATCCATAATAAGGGTTAAACATTTCTTTGGAAAGCAAGTAGAACCATTCTCTAGCGAGGCCGCCATAATCCAGTCCCACCTCACCTTCAAATTCAACCCAGAGTTTGGTTTTCAGTAACTCTATTCTTGGAACTGTCGTGATTACCCTGTAAGAATCTTCAAGAATACTTCGACGGCGAATTTTGATTTCAAATTTATTTGGTACGTTGGTCTAAAACAAAACATCTCGATTGTCTTTTGAAACACTTGCTATTTTATGTTAAATGTCATTATCGTGCTTACTGGTTTTCTAAGTTGCGTTTTCATATATTCGTACTTCCGTTTGTAATCCCTGGAATATGGAATTGCAGGCCCAGCAATCTGTGGATTGGATAATCTTGGGTCCTCCCATTGTGTCGTTCTGGTATCTAAAAATTTTGAAATAAAATAATTTTAATTGCTGTCAAATTCGAATTATAATTATGACACCGTAACGTTCATAAAATTATTGAACAGATGAAACAATTGGGCCAAACCAAGTATTCAATTAAAGTCTGCATCTAACACGATGGGACGTGTAACTTTAAAATTGCAAATAAACGAGTGGAATTGGTCTTCAAAACCAGTTTTCTGACTAATTTCAATGACATATCTTAATAATCAGATATCATAGAGAACCGAATGAGACCTCATCTCAAGGAAACTAAGCCAAGTGCCAAATCCCAACTCAACAGCTTTGGAAATAAGATTTAATCTGGATTTCATGATATTTTGGTTCCAATCTAAGAAAACCTTCATAAATTAAAAAATTTTGTTAGTGTATCGTATCGTGTATCGTCGATTTACAATTCTTGATGTTTCGAGAAACTTTAAAAAGAAAGCCCTGGAATCCACAACGTTGAAGCCTAAGTGCTGGTACTGATATATTGACGACATCTTCATCATCTGACCCCATGGACGCAACACCATAGCGGATTTCCTGGATCACATCAATGGGATACATCCAGATATCCAGTTTACAATGGAAGTAGAGAAAAATGCCATCCTTCCCTTCTTGGATGTTTTGGTTGAGGAAACCAGATGGCACTTTAGGACATCGAGTATATAGGAAGCCAACTCAAACAGACAGATATCTGAATGTGAAGTCCCACCACCACCCAGCCCAGAAACAGAGGATCATAAATACTTTGATTCATCGAGCGTGGATCATCAGCGAGCCAAGACACTTGGCCAAGGAACTAGAACACCTACGCATGCCCTAAGAGGGACTGGCTACATGGCGAGAAATATCGAACGAGCTATCAGGAGGAGACATACGCCCTTGGAGAAACAGGAGTACTTAGCGACGACATATCTACCTTACGTAAAAGGTTGTATAGATAAAATCGGGCATCTTTTGAAGAAGAGGAATATCAACACAGTATTCGGGACTGTAAAGAAGGTGGCGACAGTGTTTCCAATGACCTGCAACAATGACCAGCTCCAGGGCCCCGGTGTGTACAGTATTCCTTGCTCTTGCTGAAAGGTCTACATAGGACAAACAGGAAATCACATTAATACGAGGTTAAAGGAACACAAAAGTCACCTAAAAAATAACAACAGGGAAAAATCGGCAGTACCAGAGCAAAGGGCGGATATGGAAGACATAGTGGATCTGAGCAAGCCAACATGGTGGTGAGAGAGAGAGAAGATTTTGGCCCTGACAATAGAGCATTAGAAATTTACAAAAATCCGAACAGTTTCAACAGGGACAGTGGCGTGGATCTGCCAGGTATAAGGAAGAGAGTCATCCATGAAAGCAACCTACTGGAACGTCAACAACGCATACGAGGTCACCCACCAGAACGTCATGGATCAGTGACCACATCAAATATAAATAGTGACAAGATTAGTAGATCTCCAGTTTCAGAGTAACTTCTGAAGAAGAGAGCAATATGTCTCTCAAAACGTCAAGAGTTGTAAATTAACAACGTGGTAACCAATCCGGAATTACAGTGTAGATGTTGGCTGTGAAAACTGTTGGTTTTGAGAAATGAATTTTCAAAAGTTTCTGAGTATCGAAACATCCACACCTTGTAACTTTTGCGGTCTTGTCAGCTGGACACAACCCATCTCAAGTGTTTTTTTATTTATAACGCATGTACACTATAACTTACTATGGTCGATAAAGAAAATTCTTCCATCCGAATGCACCCTTTCTTCCCAACCCTCAGGTAGAGGCCCCAGATCGTCATCGGGTCTTTTATTTACCACCGGAGTGGCAGCTTGATTAGGCATAGGGCTAGCTCTACCTGTTCGGGGGTCAACCCAAGACGTCGTCCGCTCATTGTGATCAATGAAGAACAATCTACCATTGGGTGCTCTCTGAATGCTCCAACCAGATGGTAGACCATCCGCGAGGCCCTCCAAGTTATTTTGTGAATTGCTATTGCTCGTTGTGGAGGATACCGTCGAGTTTCTTCTAGATGAATTATTAGATAAGCTGTCTACATGATCGTCACTCTGAAATGAGCACAATTTTAAGAAAAATGGACTGGTGAATGAAAATCTCTAATGCAAACAAAATTCGAAGGTGATCGCAATTTTTGTGCGGGGTATATTCACCATTGTCTTAAAATCAACAAGCCATAAGAAATACATATGAAAATTAATAAAAAAGGTTAAATTTATTAAATTTTTCATTGTCAATTTTTGACAAAAAATATTTTATTTGAATTACACAAATATGTTATTTTAAGATGTGGTGGATATGGAATGTATTAACATAAGCTATATAGTAGAAATGAAAATAAAAAATTGCAAAACTAATACCAAAAAGTTTTTTAAAATCCTTAAAATGTTGGTACAGTAGAAATTCGAACACTATTGTAATTGAAGTAGATAGAATCGATGCACAACTGATCCAACAATTACAAATACAGAGCTTTCCAGAAAGATTGGGGCTCCGACTGCCTATATAATAATGTTACAAAAGTCAAGACATACTGTGTCCTACAGAGCGTTATACAAACTAAGGCACAATTCTTTGAGTGATATCAATCCAAAAACGTTATATAAACATGAATCCACAAAAATAGTTTTCAAGATACAGATTTCAATTACAAAAAAAAAACTTTTCTAAAATATACCCAAAGATATTTAATTCAGAATGTTGAAACTAAATAAATTAACCTGACTTTGACATAATCTTGAGGGTCATTGTCAGTCATATTTAAGGTCGTACTTGAAGGTTAAATTTCAGCTCTTTCCAAATCCAAAAAACTTAACTTGACCTTCAAATGACCTTGAAGGTCAAAGTCAAGGCCAAATCCAAGATCACCATCAGATAGCCAGGGAAAAATACACATACAATTACACTTTTGTCTGAAACCGGGACTTTTGGATAACCCTGTATACAAATTGAGTGGATTTTTTCTTTCAATTAGATAAGTCACTAGTCTAAACCTTATGCATCTTCACAGATTTTTAGTAAAGGTTTTTTCTTTTAATTTCAACACTGTGTATCTCGAATATTATCGTTGTCAGGACAATATTCTAAAACTTCTTTGGCTTTACATGACTCAAAGAACTGTCCCTTAATGTTTGTCTGCAAACTTAATTAAAGCCCCTTTGTTTAGGTGGGGACTCCTTATATGCTACACACACTACACATCTTTCTCTTTGAATGTAACATATTTTTTGAATACGTAAAAAAATGACATGTTTTTTTTTGAGGCTCCACCTGGTTGACCATCCCATAATTTTTTCTATTCCTATGCCAATGGCTATATAAAACTTACATTTTTTGATATAAAATTGTTTTTAAAAGAATTTTTGTCTCTTGTTACCTTCTACAAATTTTGAGTAAAATAGTAAAATCTTCTGATTTAAATGTACCAAAACATGGGCTGTGCCTATATGTGGAGGAGCGATTATACATACAGGGTGTTTGAAAATAAGTGCAAAATATTTTAGCGAGTAGTTGTCGAAGTTATTTTGTGAAAAAAAGTTCATATAAGCGTAGGTCAAAATATGCTTCATTTCCTAAATACAGTGTTTAAGTTTTAATTTTTTAATTTATTTTCAGTAATTATTTCAGACTTTTAATGATATTAACTCGATATTTGATGGTTGTAATTTATTCAAAAATATTGACAGCAACATACTAGATAATGTATCATAGAAATTAAAAATACACAACTTGCAATAAAATATGTTTTACATTTTTTCCTCAAAAACGGTGCATCCTACAAAAAAAATATCAAAACTGGAAAAAAAAACAAATTTTGCAGCAAATAAAATTATTTCGAAAACAACCTTATATTGAAAAATAAAAATAGATGGTCATTCATTAGTATTGTACAGATGTAAAAAAGTTATGAGTTGGCCAAAAGATGACGACCCCAGGAAATAACATAAATAACTGTAATTGAGCAGTGCCCCAACCTTTCTAGTACACTCTGTATACTGACTAATACCACATTCAAATTCTCATTAAAACAATACAAGTTTTAGTAGTATTAAATTATATTTATGGTACAGAAAAAGATTTATGGGATGATTTCTTAAATAATATATAAAATTAGCATCTTTGAAGGAGTATGTATATTAATTTTCTGTTAATCCTATTCTCGAGAGCGGAATATTTGTAAGCTATAAATATCTACTTCAAAGATGCATTACGTATATTGTGATCGAGAAATGAAGAATGAACACAAAATGTCAAGACAACACATCAAGCACAACAAACTTGAATGAATCTAAACCCGAAACTCAAGCACAAGCTTACGAACCTCTGAATTGCTATCGATAAAATCGACCTCACTACTACCTCCACGATTTCTATTTATATTTTGGGGGTTCAATTGGTAATGCGGCACATCTACTGAACTCCTGCGACTGCTCTCGTTACTTTCGGCGGATGCATTATAGTCGGTATCGGATATATCAGATCGTAAACTGTTCCTGTTTGGGAGGTTATTGTCGTTGGTGATATCTTGTTCAATTCGAATTTCGGGTATGTTTGTAGTCTCGACAGCGTCTGTATCACGAGTATCTGCCTGATGAGCATGCAAACAAAATGCCCATGCAAGTCTACTGTAGTTAATAAGGTTAGTGATTTATGTATAATGAATGTGTTCCCTATATGAAACCAATTGCTGGAAAGTTTTGAAAAAGATAAGCCATGATGCAAATGCAGCACTCTTCATAGTTTTTTCTAGTATTTAATAGCAAACAAAATTCATCATAAGAGAATATAGGGGCGTTTATATTCACTGCTGACAAAATTAAGGTATCAGCAGAACTTCTCATTATTACCTACTTATTTTAAATTTAAAACCATTAAGTGAATGTCCAATAGACTTAAGAATAGAAAATATTAATTGTCCTTACAATTTACGAGATAAAGCAGTGAAAACGGTAACTCTAGTTACCAAGGATGTAGCCAGCACCATGTGGTTAATTTATTAGGAGATAGAAAATCAACAATTAGTTAAACAGTTAAATATTTCAGCAATTTGGAAGTTACTGTAGAATACCAGGACAAGGTCTTAAGAAATTTATAGATGTGAGAGATAAGCGATATCTTATACAAATCACCATAAAGAAAACAGATGTTCCACCAGTTTAGAGCTAAGCAGAACCCCTTCTAGACAAATGGTCAGGAGAAAGCTTAAATGAAGGAAGATTGGACAGTAGACCAATTGTTGCACCGCTGCTCACCAGGGAACATAGAGTTACTAGACTCTGTTTTGCAAGGGAACAAGTAACCTGGATGATTGACGGCAAGAAGCAAGGTTTGTTTTCAGACGAAACAAGGGACTAATTTTGATTTGTGAATATTCCAACTATGGATTGGCCACTAAGGAGCCCAAATATGAACCACATAGAGCATCTATAAGGTGCACTAAAGTGGTCAGTTGGGGTATATACCGACCACTACAAATCTTGGAAAAGTCGAACAAGTCGTTCTCGTCGAATGGTCGGATGGTAAAATATTCCCCGAGAAACCATTTACCACTTAATTAATAACATGCTCAGATGAATGGAAGCAATGATAAGAGCTAGAGGAGGATCTATATGCTACCGAATTCAAATTTTTAAGATTTAATTTCACATTCAATTTTTTTAAAGCTTTTCCTTGACACGTTTTCATTGCATTTGACATTTCTTTCTGCGATTTATTCATGCTTTTTTTTCAATAATAAAATTCTAATTTGACAAATATTAGTTAAAATCATTTAATGGTACAATGATTTAACATTTAAAAAAAAAAATAACAGTAGTAATGAGAACCCTTGTTGATGTATTAATCTTGTCCAGTTTATTTGGAGAAGTTCTTTGCATCATACAGAGTGAATCACGAGGAATTTTACATACTTCTACTGTAAACAGAGTTCATCAACGAGAACATCAAATAACCTTTAAAAGGCATCTCCTTCCCTTTTTTATTAACATACAGGGTCATTTATTGAATGATTTGCTCAAATTCCCTAATTTTTTTGGTGAAACTGTACACTGTTGGCTGTCATTCGACTGACATTGTCAAGTATTCAGAAAATCAAAAAATTCACCCTGTAGTAGGTACTTTTTAATGGTCATCTGATATTCTCGTTAATGAAGTCTATCTGAGGCAGAAGTATGCAATATTCTTCATGACTTATCCTGTATATTAGCTAATGATAATAAGTAATAGTCAATTAAAAAAGTTCTATATTTTTTATCTACTTTACCTATGCATCACCTATCTAAAAATCACTAGAGTATCCTGTAATGGCAAAGAAAACAACATTTGAGATATGGTTGAATTTTTCCTTTTGGTAATCTTTTAGCTTTCAGCACAATTTAAGCCCTAGATAAAACATAATGTGCAACAAACTTAACTTGGAGAGTAGGTTGCTCGAGACAGCAATTCAAAGCTTACATGGTTTTACTCGCCTTAATTAGAGTCATTAAAATAATAATAATAATAAGAGTAAGAAAAAGTTTGCACTAAAAATCTGCGTTATACAGGATGTCAAAAAAAGTAGTGTAACAAACCGGCAATTCTAGTCTTAAGAGAAAAGGTTTCTATGGACATACCCATATAAATGGAGCTACAGCCAGTCACTCAAACAATGGAAAGTTGATTTTTTTCCACAGATGTTCACAATTTTTTTTTTTTGTTTTTATTAAATTTTTCAAACCCACGTTAAATCTTACTTAAAATTTGACAAACTCGTAATACAATTTATATGCAATGCAGAAAAGGTAGTTTAGTAAGAGTGAGATTTTCCATTGTTAACATGTTTATTTTCAGCATTTTCAAAAGTCTGCCTGAATATTAAAAGAGGTATTCTTTTTTAAATCCACAAATTCAATCGCTGTTTAGATATTTATAATAACTTATTATATCAAAAATCATTCTCAAATGGTTTGTTCAGAAATAGCATGCAGACTTGTTTGGAAGAGGGGACAGCATATTATTATCCAGTAGACAGAATTCACACCCAGGATCCAATTATTCTACCATTCATTTCAGGAATGAGGGAAACTTCAAAAACTCATTAATTAGCAGGATAGGCTAATTTCCACTGTTCAATATTTCCCAATTAACATTATTCCATCCTACCATATCCGTGGAAAAGGTACCTACTTTACCTGTAGTACAACTGCTTTATGGTTGTCCGTCCACAGATCAAATGGACAGTCCCACCAATAGCGATTCAAAAACTAGCTCAAACCGCCAGCCTACTGATCAATGCGTAATGAAAAAATGATTTTACTTTTATACAATTCTTAAGAAACAAATTTCAACCATTAAATTTTTTTTTTTTTTTCATAAGTGCAAACATTTATTTTTTTCCAAAAACTCAGTCCGTTTATTTCAAGCAAGAGTACCTTTTTTATGTAAAATTTAACATAGGTATTGAAAAACTTTATGAAAAATACATTTTAACAGGAGCTGTGGTAAAATAAAATAAACTTTTTAATTTATCCTTTAAAAGCCTGTAGATCTGTTAGTGTTCTTTTTCTCTTATTTTGATAATTTATAACTTTTTAACACTATAAAATTTTGACTAAAATGTTAAAAATTTACTACTAATCAAGGCTACAAAATATAATTGTATATCAAAAGAAAATACATAAAATATAATTTAATTTCAATAAAAAGAATTACGAAAAAGAAATTAACATAAATCGTTAACTTTTATGTTTTATATGAAGTGAAATTGTGTTTAGTGAAATGAGGAAATGTACCAACCACCAAATATTACCACTTAAACATAAATATATAGTATTTAGTACGTGCATATGGAAGGTTATCCGAAAATTTACCTGATTTGTGTTATTTGTATTGTCACCTTGACCATTATTTGCGTCTTCATCAGCGCTTATGTGGAACCTTCTCTCAAATACCTCCCTCTGTTCTTCGCGTTCAACAGCTCTGATCGCAGAGTTAGTGTTGCTAAAATATTAACCACATTATAAAATACTTTTTTGTATTATAAAATTGTACAAAAAAACTTATTATATACCGACTTTTGACAAGGAATGTTTAGTAATTTTAATTTTATAACTATGTACCTCAACGTTGGCCTCTCCCACTGCGTAGTTCTGGCGATATGGTTGACGTAATATGTTCTGCCATTTGCATCTTGCCTCTCTTCCCACCCTTGTGGTAGCGGTGTTTGGTTCTCTGGAGCTATAAATATAGGCTGTAAAAACGTAATGGTAATCAATTATCAGCAAAAAGACATCATTTTACAGATGATACCTGGGCGGGGGATTCCTCCCTACTTTCACTGACAATTTCCCATTCCCTGTCATCCATCACTGGTTCTTCGGGAGCAGCTATCGGCGGCAAACTAGTGTCGTGAAGGAAAGCATGATAGAGTTCCAGATGACCCCGAACTCTTGAACGAGCACTAAAATCGCTACGTTGAGTAAGTTTCGAATCGCCAGCATGCAACAATTAAGTATCAATTTTATGTAGCAATTCATATGCAGCAACAGTATTTCCCAGGACAAAGCTTATATAGTTTAAGTGACATTTGCAGCTTGAGAAAATTCATCTTGCTCATGAGTTTTGGATGTGCAGTGACATTTGCTCATATATTTAAATTTATAATATTAAAACCTTCATTAAATTTTTATTTACCAGACCTAAGTAAAATTTTGCATGAAGGTACCTGGCCTACTATTAAGGTTTCCTATCTTTGTCACCCCTACTTCGAACTCGTAGACAAAATGAATTTAGTCAAGCTGTAATAACATTGACAATAGAAAGTAAAAGATTGTAAATGACTTACAAGGAAGGTTATTGAAGTGTCAGTCACCGATTTCAATGAAACTTCGCTATGTTGGGCAGGACAAAACAAAAACGAGACACAGACAAAAAATGAAAGGGTAAAAAGCATCTCTAAAGTGTACCCCAAAAACAGTTTTTTTCAAGCAATCTGTTTCTATAAAAAAAAATTTTATAATATCGGCTATAGCTAATAAACAATCTCCAATTGATTTTGAAAACATTTTGTACAAACACAGAGATTTCTTGGAAAAACTCTTTTTGGGGGTAAATTTTAGGGGTGCTTTTTACCCCTTTAAAATGTTTATCCGCAGAAAAAAAAAATATATGTGTCTCATATTTTTTTGTCCTTTACAACATAGCAAAGTTTCATTGAAATAAGTGACTGACACTTCGATAACCTTCCTTGTTAGTCAAATGTTTCAATCCTTAAAATAAAAGTGAGATGTATTGTATGGAGATTTAAAATTTGAACATTTTTTCTCCTCTTTGCTTACTTTGTAAAATCAATTGTGTGTAAGAGATTTGCAACTTTGTGCATTATTTCTTGCCATTAATTTTCTATAACTTTTGAAATATACGTTTTTGATAGATTTGTATTTGAAACATTTTTTATAGTTAGACACTATTAAAGGGTATTAAGAGGGAAGGTTAAAAAAATCGGATTTATTTTTACTGCATAAATAGTTATAACTATTCAATGCGCTGCAAAAATTTCAAAACAAAATTCCTATTACTTCCAGTTTTAAGAACCTAAAACCTAATGCCCATGGGGTTAGCACTCAGCAGGTAGAGCGGAGCGCTTATTCAGGTAGTCTAGTTACTTATTAAGCAAGAGAAGAACAGATGCAAGCTCAAAATGATGCATATGAGGAAGACTGTTATATAATCGCTAATTGATTAGAAGTCACTCTACATTATTGATAACTTTCTCAAATTTCTAGTTTGTGAAAATTTTCAAATGCGTTTTTCAACATTATTTCGATCACGGGAACTCTAGCTCAAAAAGTTATGAACTGATCTTTATGAAAATTGAAAGTGTGTTTGTTTATAAAATTACAAAGGACATGAACCAACAATTAGGATGATATTATAATTTTAAGACGTTTTTTATTTAAAATAAGTGAAAAAAAAATGGTGAATATCGATAAATTTTTTTCAAACACGTGTCAAAACTTCAATTTTCACAATTTTTACCTACAATGAGGTTCATATTTTTAGAAAACAGTTAATAATGCAGGAACACAACCAATTTGCTTTAACATCAAAATTGTGACCTCCACATTTCCCGTAAACAACCAACTCGGACGACGACAACCCATAACTTCAGCATGTTCAACACAAATGACTTGAAAAAATTTGTAAATGTATTTCAAAATATCGATAAAATAATGTCAAAGTTTTATAAAAATTCTAATCAACTTGTCCCGCTCAAAAAAAATCATAAGAAACGCCTGAAAATCAGCCTTCTAATGTGGTTTCCCCCCTTCCCTTAACTAAACTGTTGCACACCTTCCAGTTTAACCGAATTTTATGATTTTTAAATAACACACTCTACAAGTTGTGACGTTTATTTCATGCAAATGTCACGAGCTTTATTTATTTGTTTTGTAGCGAGGGATTGTTTATTCATCTTTAAATTATTTCCTTTACATTTTTGTGTGACCAAATTAAATTTAAAAAAATCCAAAACTAAGGTTGATAAATTAACTTTCTTAAATGTAAATGATATTCTGAATAACTACCTAATACGTCCATTCCTTTTTCTAGTAAATCTAACAGGTTTCACTAAAATTTTTATAAATTGAGTTGTTTTGGAAAGATATTTCTCCGATTATTCAATAAAAATGTTTCCCTTCATTGAAATTATTTCATATCACAGAACTTCAAACATTTAAACAGAAAGCGCATAACAATTTAATTCATAATATTTAGTAGTATCTATTTGATTGTGCAAATGTTTCAAATAAAAATCTATCAAAAACTTGTAATTCAAAAGTTATAGAGTGCTATTCTTGTGAAAAAACGATAAACAAAATTGTAAACTTTACAGAATAAGCGAATTGGTAAAAAAAATTAATTTATTTATATTATGCACCCAATCTTTGTGTCAAGGACAGACTACTTTCATTTCACAGCAACAGCATCTCCAAACATTAACAATAAGATAAAGAAGATAAGAAAATAAAAAGACCAGCGTGGAAATTGTCCAGCCATTAACTGCCACAGCAGCCTGCAAACCAAGCTAATAAACTATTTACTATTCTAAAAAGAGCTGGGAAATGACCATTTCGCGACTTTTTGTTTCGGCAAGCTGGATTTATCACTATAGATGCTAAATATTATTTATGTACAATAACATATTAGTTTCCACAGTCATAAAAATGGGGGGAAGATCGTTTACAGGTTGGTTAATTGTATAATTTTTACGTAAATTCACGTTTTTCGCTTATAGCTTTTCTTCATTCATTTCCACGAGTAAACAGTAAAGTACTTTTTTTTCGTTTTAAAAGACCTACAAAATTAGCCCTCGAGCCATATAACTATATCACGCGCGTATATTTCATTTTGCAACTAAGGCTAAAAAATAAAAAACTCCAGGTTGCAAATTTGAAATTTAAAAAAAAAATATATAGATTTCAATTATTATGATTGTGGAAGATGCTCGGGATCGTCCAGACTAATAATTAGTTAATTTGTTTATACGCCCATAACTTGTAAACTATTCAACTTACCCATTCCAGATTTCGTGCGAGTTATTAGACAGTGATCAGGAATGAGAGGATGCGATGCCAAAACGTTCTGGTAATAATAACGCAGTTTGTAAATGTTTAATTCAAGTCATAAATAAACTTCTGTTTATAACTTTTGATCTAATCAATATTTCTTGATGCTCGAGGGGTAGTTTTATAGGTCTTTTGAAGACAAAAAAAATAGTACTTTACTGTTTTCTCGTGGAAATGAACGGAAAAAGTTATAAGCGAAAAACGTGAATTTACGTAAAAATTATACTATTAACCAGCCTGTAAACAATACTCCCCCCCATTTTTATGACTGTGGAAACTAATATGTTATTGTACATAATATTTAGCATCTATAGTGATAAATTCAGCTTGCCGAAACAAAAAGTCACGTCCAACTCTATATTTCCTGGCCTAAATACATGAATTCCGAAAGCAAGACTTTCAACAGTTAGAACAAAAAATCACATTTTTTCTACTAACATAATTTAATAATAACTAGAAAGGCAGGCAAACTTCGCAGACGTGAAGTTTGACCTTTCTCTCGGGCCTTCGGTCCTCGGGCCACGCTGCGCGCGACTCGAGCACCGCTCCGCGGTGCATTCTCTGTGGGTTGGTAAATAATATATAAAATTTTCCCCAAAAAAAAAAGAAAAAATGCGCCCACTCGCGATTTGAACCCCGGACCTTTGACTTCGCAGTCGTGGGTTTATAAAATGAGCTACGGCGATCTAACGTTGGGTGAAGCCTGCACGGGTTATTTGAAACGTTGATTCTCCGCGAATGTAAACAGAAAATTGAAAATGTTCAAATCAAGTTTTGTCGCCAAAGTTGCCTCTAAAAGATCGGAACCGATACTTAACGGCAATGTAACGATTCATCGTGGCCCGATCGTCCAAGAAAACGCGTCAAATGATAAAATTTATTTTGACGTCTTCACTGACGTTTGTCTCCATCTCTGTTTAAATATCGGATATACTTCGGGTATATCACTCCCACCGAAAAAAGTCAGTTTTCGGCGAGGACTCTTTTAAAGTGAAAATTTCACATAGAAGGCGCGAACAGATCGCCTTCAGAATACGACGTTCGGATAAAGGAAAGACGAAGGAGCCCTCTGGGCCCCTGTACTCGTCGCTGCGAGACTCGCGAGGAGAGACCGTGGATCTTATTTGTGGAAGGGCGAAATGGGCGTTGACTATTAGATGCCTTCATTATAGCCATCCTTGTCTATCACATGGATTTCTATGGCTTACTTTATCGCTCTCACGTAACTTCTGATAGACCATCGGTACTTTCCTACACTGTATATGGATTTTCAATTGTGATTTTAATTTGAAAATTCTTATTTGTACAAAAACATCTTGATATAGCAACTGATTTGGCAGAAAGATGTACATATTATTAAATATTAAGGCTCCTCCTAACATAAACCACATTTAACACCACGTTTTGTGATACCCTACCTTGCTATAAATCAATTTCTGTATTTTAAAGGCTAACGCAGTAAGTTTAGTATTTAATACTTACATGCATGTTACATGTAATCAGGAGTAACCAACGTTACACTCATGGAATACTCGTCATATCGCGCCTTTTCATGGAAGACTTTATATTATGCCGACGTTGACAACTAAGGAAATTAACTATTTTCTTTACTAAAATAGCTATTGACATTATTAAGATGTTTGTAGAAAAAAACTTTCGCAAGACTCTGTGAATTAAGTTTTTAATAAACGATAAAAAAAGTTTTTAAGTCAGCATTAAAACACTTCTACCTCGCACTTGTTAAGAATATTGCTAGTGTACGTCACCTTCACATGCAGTAGACATTATAACCAATGGAAAACACAAATTCAGCACACTGATGAGCGAAAGCTGTATTTTAAAATTGATTTATTTACCACGTGCCTTACTGACTTAAATCCAGGAATACAAATAATATTATGGCCGACACAACAGTAAACGAACAAAAAAGCTAACAATAAACTCATTTTTAAGAACTGTAATTACCTTCGAGGGCGCAGCAAATACTTAGCTGGTGGTAAAGTTCTACCTTCCTGTTCTTTTGGTAGGTTAATTAGGGATAGTTCCACCATACCAAGGAAATCGTCTCGAGTCAGCCTATTCTCATCAAATACTTGAAGAACCAGCTTCTGTTCGGCTGGTTTTACCTACACATTTCATAATAAAAAAATAATTGCAATCCGTAATATCTTTTACTTACCCTAAATATAAATTCTTCATTCCATTCTGGATTAAGCGTCTGAAAAATTATAATTCATATTTAAAATAACAGTTGAAAAGTAATTTGTATGATATTAATCATTTTTTTTTGAATTTTTAAAGGTACTCTCATTAATTAGACCCACAAAAAAAAAAAGTTGAAAATACCAGAGACTATACCCAAATATCCTTATGTATTTTGATGCGCTGAAACCGAATCCGGAGTCAAAATTGCTCCATCACCCTCCAGTTTTTCTTTTAAATTGTGAAAAACTACCCCAAAATCACGGAAAATCTTCAAATTCTCGCTTGAGCCTGGGTCCGAAGGTTGAGACAAACGTGAGAACCAGCACAATATGATTATTTTATATGTCTGGAATCTGGAATTGTGGGGAGGGTAGCAAAGCTACAGCACTTAGGCCCCATTGGGCCCCTTGTACATCCTCCCATTAGAGAGATCAATCCACCTGAGCCGCCAACCAGCCTATTACAGTAAAAAAGGTGGTGACGTTGCTCAGGGGGGTCTCTCTCTTATATAGGCCGTTGAAGGCCAGCGTTCTCCCAACATGGACTCTCTTGTTGACGAGACGGCAGTGCATTCACATAGTAAATGCAACACCGTCTCGTCTTCCTGTTCACAGCCCCTACAAAGAGGTGTTTCACACTTCCCCATATTGTAAAGGTGTTTCCTTAGCCAACAGTGTCCAGTTTGAATACCTGTCACCAGGCGAAGATTTGACCTAGACATAGCCAGGTATTTTTTGGCTGTGTCTTTGCTAGGATACACTAAGAACTCCTTAGCAAAGTGACAGCTGATTGTTTCATCCCACTGTTTCATAAATTCTTTGTGGGTGTCTTCCTTGATAATTCCAACAAGTGCCGACAACGGAAACACACTGGAGGGGGCGGGTCCAAAAATGTTGAGGCCCGATGCGCTCCTGGCTAGCTTGTCAGCTTCTTTATTGCCACAGCACTGCTCGTGTCCCTTTACCCAGCATACAGATATGCTGTTAGCGGCCGAGGCCACAACTAGTGCTTCATGGTATTCTCATACTGTCCTAGTCATTATCTTATGATTACGCAAGGTCAGTAGTGCTTGTCTACTATCCGTGTAGATTCCGATAGTTTTGCCCGTAGTATGTCTGCGGGCAATTTCCTTCGCGGCTATGGTTATGCCTGCTAACTCCGTTTGTACAACGGTAGCATGCCTATCCATTGCCCACTGATATCGGATGTGCAGGGATCTAGAGTATATTCCACATCCTGCACCCTCCTTCCTTTTTGATCCGTCTGTGAAGATGCTAATTACATCTCCACGGGCGGTCTCCTCCTGTCTCTTAATGAGTACGGTGTAGGGTTTGTCAAATGCAAACCGGGGAGAAATACTGTCAGTGTCTGCCTGCAGGAGGGGCGTCTTCCTGACGACCTCATTCCACAGGCGACTTCTGATTATTTTATATGTATTTTGACAAGCTAAAAACGAATCCAGAGCCAAAATTGCTCCATCACCCTCCAGTTTTTTTAAATCACAAAAAACTACCCCAAAAACACGGAAAATCTTCAAATTCTCGCTTCAGCACGAGTCCGAAGGTTGAGATAAACGTGAGAACCAGCACAATGAAACTATTTTATATGTATTTTGACGAGCTAAAACCGAATCCGGAGCCAAAATTGCTCTATCACCCTTCAATTTTTTTTTAAATCGCGAAAATCATCCCAAAAATACGGAAAATCGCGTGTTTGTCTCGGATCTTAACATTCTCTCTTTTTTTTGATCGTACTCTTTTATCTTCAAAAGATCTGTGTATTGGATACTTTTTCTTTTTCTGCTATTTGGCTCGGATTCCCTTTTAAGCATCCAACAAAAATCTGCCATCATATTAACATCCCATCGTACTTGGTACCGGCGTTCCATTTCCTTAACGTCTTAAATAAAGATGACTTATGCTACATTTACGGTAAATTTGAATTTTCTAAACAGGGATTTTATCTGAGGATTCGGTTTTAGCTCGTCAAAATACATATAAAATAGTCTTATAGTGCTGGTTCTCACGTTTATCTCAACCTTCGGACTCATGCTCAAGCGATAATTTGAAGATTTTCCTTGTCTTTGGGGTAGTTTTGGGCGATTTAAAAAAAACTGGAGGGTGATGGAGCAATTGTGACTCCGGATTCGGTTTCAGCGCGTCAAAATACATAAGGATAGGTGGGTCTAATCTCTGGTATTTTCAATTTATTTTTTTTTGTGGGTCTGTGTATTAGAAATAGAAATTTAACTTACCTTTTTCTTTGTTTTCGTAAGAACAGAATCAATTGTTTCATCTCCATTAATTGTATTTAAATCAATTCTTACATAAGGATCACTAAAATAAATAAAAAAAAAATGATTTGTATGTACTTTCCATTCATATACTGCAGATAACGTTCTTAATTATAAATAGACATCATGCAAAAAATGGACTGGTGAATTTACTGCCTGGTGTATACTTGTGTTTTTAAAAAGTCTGGACAACATATTCCTGGGACCAAAATATGATGATTTAATCTGTTGCCTTAGTCCAAAATTTGGTAATTACTTAGAAAGTATATTTAGAAAATTTCGTTTTGAACAAGCATTTTTTGGATGTGTTATCCAGTTATAGGACTGGTCCCAACTGGTTCTAAAATTTTGGAGCATGTGTAAATTCAAGGAGTTAACAAGAAAAAATTAAAAGGCCAAGGGGTCAACAATGCCATGAATGTAGAAGTTAACGGCCAAGAGCAGTAAATATTACAAAAAAAAATTGGGAAGATGAGAAGAAAACGAAAAACTGTGCTATATGTAGCTTTTTATATTTTTAATAGAATTAATAATGAAGTTATTGAAAAAAAACTAAAATGAAATTGAATCTTGAACTAAGTAACAAATTTTGGACTAAGGTAACTTAGATTATATCATTACATTTTGGCCCGCAGAATATGTGGTAGAATATTGTCTAGACCTTTTACAGGCACCCTGTATAGGCCACGTTAAGCTACATGTCATACTGACCATTATGATTGGACTGTAATGCTTTTATTGTTAAACCTAATTTTATTATTTTCTATTTATATTCTTTCAAGTGGTCCAAATTTTGTATGTTATGTTTAGTGGTGCATTGTTATTAAAATTAATGAAATATCTAGGCAAATCTTGGCATTCTATAAAGAAAACTTAAACCGTTTGGGTGCTGCATTTCGAAAATATCGAGGGCGTTATATCAGAAGGGCGTATGAACCAAATCTGAAATTTTACAGGCATACGCCTTTCTGATATTATAGTTTTGCAAAATTGGTTCATACGCCTAAGTAAAATACGTTAGAATAGAGAATTGATGTTTATGAATATATATGCCCTTCTGATATATTAAGCTATTAAGCGAATTGATTAAATGAGGTCATACGCCCTAAAAACCTAAAACCGACTATAGTGGCACTTACTCCCTTATGATATGACACCCTCGATATAAAAAAGAACGCAAAAACCAATTTCTCCTAATTTTAAACAGGTTATGTTGATATAAAATTGACTTATTTATTAGTATTGCTTTAACAACATTCACAATCCGACAAAAAAATATGATAGTAAAGCACAAACGTACCTAGCCCCAAATATGTCTTTTTTCATAAGATTTTTGCCACGGATTACCCTAAGTCGAATTTTACTAGTCGGCTCTTCTGTCTGAAAATATAAAAATAAAGTTTATAATAATTATGATATACCAAAGTTATACCTACTTAATAAAATTACTGAATATCGACATTTGTGTATTGCAATATTAATAATAAAATAATACGTAACTTGAACACATGTTTGAAATTTTGAGAAACTTAAAATCAATTCTAATAAATACTGAAGTTATGACAAAATTAACTTTTTATAAATCTATTTCTAAATATGTATCAAATGTCATTCTTTGCAATGTTTCACTCATTAGAGGCCAATGTAATAGGTCTAATTAGATAAGTCACAGGAAACTAATATTTACAGTGTATAGTGTATGTACTAATAATCATATCAACATATAAGCTATGGATTATACCGTCGGAACAATTTTATGAAATATTTACATCGTAAATGACGCATTAAAAACTTAGGCATATAGTTTCAGAATAAGCAATTAAATATAATATATAAAAACTTAATTTGTTATTTAAATAATTACTTATGTACACTTGTTAACTGAGTTTCTAGCACAGACATATGATTGGAAAGAAATATATGAAGTCACGGATTATGAAGTATATTATATTTTTATGTTCTGAAATGAGTTAGAAATATTTCTTCTCTGTTATACTGCTTATAAATTATCAGTTCTAAATATCCCAATTTGCAAATACTTAGAAGTAGCTTAAACTGTATATACATTTCTAAAGGTATTAAATGATTATGATTATCTTTCATGTGAGACTGAACCTGTAATCAGTTGTAAAACTTTTAAGGTATTTCCAATAGTTCTAGTTATTTATCCAACAATGCCTTTTCTAAAATATCTAAATAAAAAAAAAAGAGCTGAAGCAGGCTGACAGTAAGGAAAAATATACATTACACCTCGTACATAAGTTTATCTTTTGTGAAAGAATATTTTGTTACTATGTAATTACATATACCTAGGTACCTAATAATAATAGTGCTTAACAAAGTAATAGCTTCCTAAGTTCACTATTAGAAGAATCATTGCATTACAACATTTGCATTGTCTTTCTTCATAAGGATGATTATAAAAACATATTTTATGAAATTAACACATTATTTTTGCGAATGACACTATAAACTTAATGACAGCAGTAACAAGTGCAAGGATATGAAGTACTTACAAATCCATCTATTCCTACTTGTGGAACATATCCAAAAATATTATCTGATGCCATTAAAAGAAAAAACTACAAGTCTTGATTACATTTAACATAAATTTTGTCACAGCCACGAAAACAGTTTAATAATATCCCAATAATGATACAATAAACACGAAATGTCAAACTGCTAATAATGGTATGATACGAAAAGTGACGAATAACATGCTAAAATTCCTAAAGATCATAATTCCTACTGGACTGGAAGGTTATAATTCATAATACTCATTTCTTCAAATTCGTTGTGGACAAATCACCAGCGACCTTTGCCGTAGATAAGTAACTGCACAGTTTACCATAAAGAATAAGGTCTCTTATATTCTGGTTTTGCGTTTATGAAGGAATACCTAACCTAATTCCTTATGACATTTGACATTTAGTAAATAAATAATATATATGGTTGGTTTATAAAAAAGTATTAGTCCTAACTTAGTCTTAGTATTAAGGGGGGCGTTTTTAGGCGCAATTTTCAATGAATTTCTTGTCCAATTGTTTAAAAAATCTAAACAAGTTAGAAACGATAACTCTTCACTGTACTACTCATGCAAGTGTTCTTCAGGGTGTGAGATAACTGACAACACATTTTAAGTAAGAAAAAAAAAACATATTTTTTTATCTTACGTTTCCTGAACTTTCCACGACTGTTGAACATACAGATAAAAGCGTACGGTATTATAAACATACCCACACCCAGCAGAATGCTNAAAGACAGGAGGCCACTATGCTACGAAATGCAATACTTGTGCATGCGCACTTCTCAGATCCTAGTCTTAATACTAGAAAAATTAAAAGATGGGAACTTTCAAGGTCATGTCTTAAGACCTCCTTACGACTAGGGATTTTTATAAACCGATACATTACATTCTGTACATTTAACTTTTTAGGACTAAGATTAAGGTTAAGTTACGGCTAAGTTAGGACTAATACTCTTTATAAACCAACCAATACTCGTAAAGTTCTTTTAGATTATTTAACTATTTTGACGACAGCCATGCAGATTTAAAAAAAATTGATTTATTTTGTTTGTACTATTGCAATTTCAGATACCTAATGGGTACCAATAATTTTACAGCGTTTTTCATTTATTTGCACTTTTGCACTCGGTGCGCACTCTGAATATGTCCATCCTTTAATATCAAACCGGATAATAAAGGATGAAAATAGACTCAGTGCACACTGAGTGCAAAAGTGCAGATGAATGGAGAACGCTGTTAATCTTAATTAAAAATATCAACAATTTTTTCAAACCATTTCAAAATTCACTTTTTTTGTTAGAGGCCACAAATGGATTGTATACTAACTATAGAGAGGAGAATCATATGACTGTGGGAGAATCCTTATTATGTACCTATTCAGTTTATCTAAAAGTTTCAGCCATTTGGTGGGTGGACCATATTTTTTTTATTAGGTATTGAGCTCTTCATATTAGAAATTTTTCATTTTTAGAATGCTGGTTTAATTAACATTCTCAGATATATATGTTATTAAATAATAATAATATAACGATATATTTAAAAAATTATTTAATTTTATACTCAAGACTACTTTTACTCTTTTTAGATTATGGTTTAGAAGACAAATGAGGATGTCTCGAGTCCTACGTGCAGGCGTCAAATATAAAAATATTTTTCTTTTCTAATTATACTAAATTGACAAATAACAGTTAACGTACCTATTCAAGTAATTTGATATAATTTCGACCTTCGATTTCAAATCGACAGGTTTACCAGAGGATGAACATCAAGGTTCGCAATGCGAAATATGACTTACATACTGTCTATTACAATTATTATGAGATAGTAGTTTAATATTCAATTATTATATCTCAATAATACGCATTTTAAAAAATAACTTACAATTTTTCTGAAAGTATTCGAACGATAATAGATAAAACACTCTGTAATTTTGACCTTGTAAATCTGATTACGCAAAAATGTATAAATACTGTCGAAAATAGTGGTAATTGGTAATTGTTAATATAAGAAAATCTCAACATACCAGGGTCCAAAGGGATCTTCTAGGGACCCGAGTTACTTGGCTGACGGAATTTGATCTGGTAGCTGTGTTACTCCATGTATTACTACGTCCTCGAGTAATATACCCCGTGGAGTCATGTGTGTTGGAACTGATATCACTTTCTTGTACAGACATTTGAACATCTTATGCAAATTGGTAAATTTTAAACACAGCACATAATTTCACTTATTCAATACTGACTATTAACAATTTTTGTGCACATGGCCGTGTCCCAAAAAAACAATATATCAGTCTTTTAAAATGAGCCTTCACTTGATCGCACTTCAGTTATTCTTATCTTCAAACTTCAGATTAAAAATGTAAATAAAAGATAAATGACATTTTCATTAGTATACTTATGATTATTTAAATGATTATTAATAGAGGTTTGCTTTGCTTCTTCCATGGATGTTTTTAATTTTTGAAGCAAAACAGAGGTAGAATAATATGCTAAACAGTGAAATATAAAAAATTAAAACAAGTATAGGTATTTTTAAAAACATATACAGGGTGAGTCATTAATAATGGTACACAGCTTAATGGCAGATTGCTATCCTCAAAATACAGCAATTGAGCCAAACATGCTTTAGTCAATTATTGCTCCTTTTGTTCTACAGGGTATTAAAAGTTGAAAAATTATTTTCGATTTTTTGCTACATTTTAAGCATGTATGTACCGATATTGTTTTGAATATTTGTAGTTTTACGTATATTGAGGTGGCAAATACGAATATACAAACCACAGAGCACCTAGAATGTACGTTTCCTATCCCAAAGCACGGGAATCGATGAAGCCAAATTGTGGGGAAGTGGAGTGTGTGAAGTAATCTGAGCGCGCATACTTTGAGCAGGTTCGGATTAAGGCAATATTTTTATACTTATGACAAATAGTTATTTTTCAAGTTTGTAATTCAGAAAATAATATAATTTGTCTTGCTTATATTAAATAAACCTACAAAATAATTAAAATATATTTATTGTCCATTAAGTAATACTAATTTATTTAATATTTGTCTTTTAGTAGATTTCACTGAATTAAATATTTTAACTTCATGATTTATTATCACATCGATATATTTTTCACATACAGTCTTCACAAGTTCTTATTCATATTTTTTAAATAAATTTACATTCAAAAGTTTTTTAATACATGATACACACTTTTACTTTTCTGTAGTTTGAGTGTACTGTTTTTATAGGAGTTATTAAAAAAATATATTATTTTTTCTATTTCTTAAATTGTCATTTTTCTGAAACATTATGATAAAATTAGTTTAACTAATGCAAAATGTAACGGCATATATTTTTAATATACGAATATAAACATTAAAATTGCTAAAGCTATTAAGATTTTTAAAATTTGGATAAAAAATAAAATTCTAACATTACTTTAAAATCTTTATTGGCCTTTAAATATTGTAACTTTATTTAGTACATGTCGTTTTGTAACTTTTAGAAAGTTAAATATTTTTGTTTCGTGATTTATTCTTATATCTACATATTTTTCGCAAATAGCTCTAATAAGTTCTAACACATGAAACACACATTCTAACACAAGAAAATGGGGAAATAATACAATTTTATTATTAGGTAATAATCACCTGTAATTTAACATTAACGTATGTTTATTATTGAAATTATAGGTTGAGAATTCAATATTTACAATTATTTTTAATAGCCATCATGAAAATAAACACCAATTGTGACAAAAA